>NC_086248.1:76779679-77079679 GCF_021018805.1 Prinia subflava | reverse complement strand
CTGAGGACATCAGGAGATCTCAGCTTACTAAAAGTGAACAGTAAAAACAAGAAGGAGTGGGAAAGAGAAAATGAGGGGAGCAACTAGATGTTAAACCTGAAGGACTGAAAGAACACTTACTATTTCAATATTCTGGTAAACTTGAGAGGAAATACTGCAATGAAGTAAGCTGAATTGGCAAGATCTGAATGTGCACAGAAAGGATGCCAAGCAATGAGTCCAAAGAACTCCAGGATCCGTGTACATTGGAATGATGGCATGACTTGTAAGATGATCTACTCAGTGCTAGATATACCAGCACATACTCCTTTGAGTTTTCCACTAAGTAACCCTGACTGTAAAGTATATTTAAAAAGACAAGTCAGGCACAATTAGTTTAAGAGCACCATAATCCTGTAGAGTGATCAGATGCAAGCAAGCAGTAAAGTAACAGAATTAAGTCCATTTTCAGTTTATGCTCTGAAGTCTATAGGTCTAATATCACATCTAATGTGTAAATGCAAGTTTTAAAGTAATTTCAGAACAAACCTGAAGTACTTTTGACTAATATTTCATTAATGGTCTATGCTGTTGGCACACATAGGCATACACACCAGAATCACTTTTAACAGCATTTTTTTGATATCAGTATCTTTCCCAATGGACAACTCTTTCAGGACTACATATCTCATTGATGCTTCTATATATCACTAATGTTCTTTCTCCCAGCTAGACCCCTATTTAAAGGTGTCCTAGTTCACAACTAAGCTAGACATCCAAATTTCTAAAGGATTATTTTTGCTTATGAAACTATGTTTTAGAGTCATAATAGATTTTGCAAAGCCTTAGCTCCATTCTGGGCACTGTAGCACCCCATACAACGAGATCTGTTACATTTGTATGTTATTTTCCCCTAGAACTGACATCCAAGGTAATGAAAGCACTTTCCCAGCCACCAAGGATGTCATAAGCATTATCAGTAATGTAGTTGATTGCACTATTTGCAGAGAATATTCACCCATTTACAGTAAAGAAATAGACAGACCGCCTCAGAGAGCAGGACAGGACTATTGGAAATGGGGGTTCTAATAGAGCTATCGTGTCCCATTTCACTTCTAATCACTGTGGTGTCTTCCTGGGCTTCAGCAGGGTTTCTAAGATGCTAACCCCTTGAAGCTTAATAGGCATATAGATTCTCACTAGCCAGCAAAATTAGATGACAGAATAATTTTCTACCAATTTTTCCTTGTGCTTGTATTTATCTCAATGTAATTTCGCACAGTATCAAATGGTATTATGGTAAACATGAGCTTCTGTTTTTAACAGATGTTTAGTGACTCATCCAGTCATCTTTAAGTCTTGCAACCCTATGCATTGTTTGATTCATCTCCCTTTGCATATTTTAGTATTGTTCTCACTGAATCTCTGTCTTTTAAAATGTTTTCTACAGTCTTATAAATTGCATCTTTTTTCCCCCCCCTTATCCTTTAGGATATCCTTTAACTGCCTTTTTAATTTCTTGTGGAGATTCAAGATTACAATAGTAAGGACAAATAAACCTCCCCTTGAGCTAGACAGAAAAACAAAGCCTTGCTTTATGTTATCTGCATACCTTTTAAGTAAAGCAGACACACATGTGAAGAAGCTATGAGCACTAGTGTCAAATATAATTTATTGCTTAAATGTAGTTTTAGAGCACGGAAGAAGTGTCATTAAGAAGAGTTAAGATAAAAAGAAGGAAGAAAAGTGAATGACCAAGTAGACTGGAAGAAAAGGTGAATTAATAGGGTGTGCAAAAAATTGGCAGCTATGGGGTAAACTAAGGAGGTTTCTTGAGAAAACAGCTCAAGGGAAGAGGCAATCACAGCACAACAACAGGTGTCTGAAAGTCCCCCTCATTTTCTCAGAGAACACACGCTGGCTTGAACAACTCTCCAGTCTTAACCATGAAAACCAAAAGGTGGAGAGAATAAAAGTATCAGCTACACTGGAACTTTCCCCAGAGTGAGGGGATCACACTGAATCACACGGTTATGACCCTCTAAAGAGAGTGGAAGAAGGAGACACTGCCAGTTCCATGCTTTCCTCCTGCAGCCAACAGTCTCTATTTCACTTCTGCAGCTGTTCCTACTGGTTGGAGTCTACTTCCATCCTTCGTGTTTGCTTATTTATCTCAATATTTATTTTTGCCTTTATTCCTCTTCCTATACCTACATAAGTTTTACATTACATTGTACCACAGTATGGTAAAAAAAATTTTTTGTTTGTTTGTTTTGCTGGGGGGTTGGGTGGGGTTTTTTTTGGGGGGGGGGAGTTGTTTGGATTTTTTTTTAAATAAAATGTGCAATGAGTTAACAAAAAATGAACAGGAAAAAAAAAAGAACAGAATATTCCACAGGAGGGGGAAGAATGTAAGAATAAGACATTAAAAAAATCTGAAAAATAGAGGCAGAAACTCTTACCACAACTGGCTAACTGCAAAGTATGCATGCTTAACATTATGATGTTAAATGTTTATAGTTTCTTAATAGTCAGTGGTTCAGCTTTTCTAACACTACATAAAGAATCATATTCAAATGACTTCACTGGAAGCTGTGAAGAAATACTTTAAAGGAAAATATGACTTCATTACATGAAATAGTAAAAAACAATACAACGATTTTGGAGTTTTCTTGACTTCTAACCAAAAAGCTATACTTCTCTATATATAATTATGTGCATGTGAGAGTATGTACACATATGTATTCTGTTTGAATATATATGCATACCAGTCCCTCGCATATACAAATATTTATGTTTATATAAAATGCATAACATGAGTTTGTAATGGATAAGATAAACAGTGGCAAAACCATGAGGGAGCTATGCAAGTCATCCTAACTGAGGAATATTAAGCCGTAAAATGGCATCATTCATCCTGTATTCTATATATATTTTAGCAATATATTCCTATAAAAATGTTAAAAAGAGTTTTACAAATTTTATTAGCATTATTTTTCATATCCATCTGCCTGTAGAAACAGGCTCCTTTAGTACTAAGATTCCAACTGTAGAGGGCCCTGAGGGAGAGGAATAGTAGAATATTTTTTTAAAACCTTTCAAATTATGCAAAGCAGATTTCCAACGTATAAAAAGTGTCATAAGCCGAAAGTCTGCTGTGAGCTAAAAGCATGTGCCAATGGAAATCAAGGATTCTTTCCTTAGAGCATAAAGTTTCCATTTTCGTTCCTTAGATTTTCAAGATATCTCTAACTGGCACCAGCGCTGAACTGCGCCCAGACCTGCTCTTCAACAAACCTGACTTTTAGCACCTCTTGCACACATTCGGAGAAGAGAAAACCAGAAAAAAACAACAACGAAATTCCCCTTGCAAGTTGTACTAAAAACGGCACGACTTGATATTCTTTAGAGGTCTGGCATGTAAATTCCCTCCATTTCAGTCC
Source organism: Prinia subflava (assembly GCF_021018805.1). Taxonomy (NCBI): domain Eukaryota; kingdom Metazoa; phylum Chordata; class Aves; order Passeriformes; family Cisticolidae; genus Prinia; species Prinia subflava. Next base: position 77,076,257 of record NC_086248.1, on the reverse strand, counting down.
CTTTGGGACAAGAGCAGGGGAGTTGATTGAAGTGGCTACAGATGTACACAACTGGTAAAGGATCACATGATTGCCTAATACTTCACACAGTGTGACACACAAGTACCATGAGTGACTATTCCAGGACTCAGACTGGCTGAAGGGAAACTGCACTCAGTGGTACTTGGGAACAGCCCCACAGGAAGCTTATTGCACAACCTGACTTCAAATTTGCCCTCCCACGTTTAGGCCACCAATACCTATTGTAACTAACATAAACAAAGGCCTGAGTTTTATTTTATACTCATGGAAATGGAAACAAGTGTTTTAGCAATACATTTTGCAATTCTGGCTTTGTGAAAATGAGTCAAGATTGTTAGAGAAGGGCAGTTTCTGATGATTGTCTCAAAATGCCTGGAAAATCTTATTTCTCCATGGGCAAGAAAAAAACCATTCTAAGCCTAATACAGAAAGTTATTCTTCTCTAGCCACTTAGAAGAAAGAGAGGACCTCTAAAACAAGGGGAAAGCCTCATGTGATGGAATTTAAGAACATACAATATGCATTTAAGAGAATTGTCTTTCAACAACATGTTTTTAAACATGAATAACTTCGGTAATAATTCATCCTTAAAAATAATCAGTTTGATTTTATTAATATTTTACTTTCAGCTGCGATAATTTTATTATATATAGAGATTCAATATCAGTAGGGTGACTAGATTTGAACTACCATGTAAGCCTACCATGTAATCTACAAGCAGATTGAAAATTGAGAAAAGTCCACTGGTTTATATTGAAAAAAATGTTAGAGAAAGATTTAGTTGATATAGTCAAATTTATTGATAAAGCTAAATAATATATGTCCCTTAATGAAAAAAAATTAAAAATTAATGCAAAGCTAAATAAAGATGTACTTGTGCATTTGAATTGCATCATCCTCCCAATAAATTTTTTTTGTTGCAATGAAATTAAGATGACATGAAGCGGAAGCAAAATACAGATATCTGCACACATATCAAACTTGATAGACAAAGATCAGAAATGTATATCTAGAGTAATTTTAGTTACTTTTATAAGTACTCAGAGGAAGTTAAGTCAGGAATACTCTTTGCACATACAAAGCCTTGCATTACATTTTGCTTAAATTTGCCCAAATTTCTGGGTGTAAGTCTATGTGTACATGCTGCCAGATCAGCAGTTTGTAAGTGGGAGGCTGAAGCGAGCCAAAATTTCAGTGTTATCTATTCCAAACTTTTCTGGTACATTAGCAACCATCTTCTGGCTGCAAACAATACCATACTGTATGTGTCATACTGTTAGTATTATGCTTTAATTTCAGATGGAAAACTGCCTCCCAAAATAGAGCAGAGAGTGAATTAAAAAAACGTCATCATACCAGAACTGTGAGAAACTAGAAAAGACAGAGAACCATATTTCCAGGTTCCTTGGATATATCACAACATATGGTCTAGAGAACATTTTATATTTAAAACCTCTTCAAAATATTCAATTGTCATTCATAAGAAGACTCTTCTAGTCCTCTTCTGAGGACTAGAGTTTAATCTCATTTTGTTTTTATTATTGGCATGAATCCACATTTTTCAGCAGTATCTAAGGTAAGAAATTTATCTAAGAAGTACCCTTTGTTTTCTGGTCTCTATTGAAATGGTCAGGAAGCTTCCTCCATGCAACCTCCAACTTTTTGAATTTGGGAGAGTTGTGTTACTGAGAGGATTGATTGTACAAAATTTCAATGTTTAGATTAAAACCAGAGTTTTCCCCATCTCAGATACTTTTCTATTTCAAGATTTAAATGACTACCTTTTTACACCACGGGGAAGAAGGATTTCAAACCGTGAGTATTTTAGTTTTTATTTTCAAACATCAAAATCTACCTCAAGCTCACATTAGTTTCACTGCCATCCATCATAACCCTGCCATTTTAAAACTATGTAACTCAGGTAGTTATAGGATAATAAGTTATACTTTAGAATACTGTTCTAAAAGGACCATACAGATTTCTAGTACAAACAAGCTCTCACGGTTGCAATGCAATGTTGCTTTCAAATATTTAACCTATGAGATAATATGAATAACATGGTACCTTTAATTACCATAGTTAAAGCAGTAGTCAACTTTGAGAAAAATCTTGGTCACAAACCAGTCCTGATTTCTGGAATACCAAAACTGTAATTCTAAATTTCCTTATATTCCATGTAATATCACTTCAATTATCCTGCTTTCCTCTCAGTCTGTACAAACTGATTACCAACTGCTTTCGGCTGCATTGTGAGAGAAAGAGAAAGTGACCTTAACACACCCATAGCAGCCACATGAGGATCATGCTAAAGTTAGGAAAGTCTCCCAGTGCAACAGGAGCAGAGGCTAGCCTGAATGTCATTGTCATGGTCTGTTGAATGGCATCACTCATACAACTTGTATGGCATCTAGAGAACAAACCCAGCATAGAGGTATCCTATTCTGAAGGAATACTTCTCCCTTACCAAATTTTGGTTAATGTCCAGGCTCCAGTAAGGCTAAAACAAAAGCACAGGTTAAACCATCTTATATTTGCTCTAAGCTTGGACCTTGCTCTCTGCACTAAATCCCAATGCTGTGCTGCTCCAGTCTGTAATTTAAGAGTGAGACATCAATCCATTGTGCTATGTATCTTTTAGTTCTACAAATGCTATAAATTCCTACTATTTTGCAAACAAAATTAGAATAATAGGATGAACTGGAGGTTGTTTTCTTGAACGGGTTTTATATGTCAAATCTATTATAAAGTGCTCCTTAACTGGGACTTAGTATAAAAGCAGTGGAACAAAAGAGGGAAAACACTTTCATGAGCTTCATCCAGTACATAAAATTCACAATTATACTTTCTGCACATTTCGATAGTCATACAATGCATGAGGGGTTGAAATTACTTTTGAATACAATGTGTTTTGAAATAAAGTGTTCTTCAGGTTAGGATGTATTTCCATATATGCTGCAAAAATACAAGGAAAATTGGTTTACTTAGAAATAATAAACCAGTTCACTGAATCAGTCCATCTTGATGACACTGATGCTATCTAGCCATGAGGTTGATGTATGAAAATTTCTTTATCCAGAAAAGAATTCAGGTTCATGCATAAACATAAGTATTTGAATATGAACCAAGCAGGTTAAGCATGGGCTAATTATGCATGTTCCTGTGCAGAAGAGCAATATTCCTTTCATTGGTGGAGGACCTAATATAAACAGCAGAAATGCCAGAGTTTTCTGAAAGGAGGGAAACAAAGGAGTGAGTTGCAGGTTACCTGCAGTAAGAGCACTAAGTAAAAGATGTATGAGTTTGAAGTTACCCTTGAATGAAACACAGAAATGGGTACAGAATGACGTTAAGAACTCTCTTTCAGAATTTCGTGCTCTTATTTATTGTGGAAGACATCGAACTCAGGAGAAGAGCTTTGGTCCTTTAGAGGAAGTTCAGATATTGGCATAACGTGACTGTTTTGTCCTGAGCTTTTGATGTTTCTGTGATGAGAAAAGAGTTTCATGCCACATCCCCATAAACCCTGATGAAGTCAGGAGGAGATACAGAGGCTATAATCAGTCTTCCAAGTGAAAACAGGAGGGTTTTTTTACTGAACAATATATTACATTTGTTTTGATAATGAAAATATTATAGCTGCTGTTAGTATTTTGCATATTTAGTGGGACACCATATTTAGTATGTAAGAAAATGCAATGTCAAGAAATTGATTCTTCAGATAATTCCCCTTGACTATATTTTTACTATGACAATTCTACTTATCATTAAATAGGCTAAATATATGATTTGTAAATACTTCTGCCTTGATGTATTTTCTGCCAAAATGATTTCTAAAATTTTAGCAAAATAAAAAATAATTTCTCAGGTGGACTTCCATAGCACTTAAAAATGCACATGGAGTACAGAGTCACACCAAGTAAATTCAGGACAGTGTTAATGACAGTCTATGGAAATTAGTCTATCAATTCTTGATGAAGGAAAAATCCAGGGTAAAGAGGCACAAAGTGAGGCTGGGAAGAATGTATTCTAGTAGAATAATAACTCCCTGTGGACTGGCATGCACACTGAACAAAATTACTTATTTTAATTCTGACATATATTAGACATTCAGTCTCTTGCAAGTAACTAGTTATGGCCAAAGTATGCAATTCATAATTCATGCCATCATAAGAGAAAACCATCACGTCCACTGCAAAGATGCCATGGAGTTTCAGACCTGAAATGTGCTCTAGCTTTTAATAACTGCTGACTAGATTTAGCTTGATTCACTAGTGGCCTCAAAACTCCCTATTCAGACAGTATGCCATATAGAAATATGGCTGCTTGCACTTTCCTGCTCATTTTTCTATTAAGAGTACTAAGAAGATGGCTGTTTTAAAGCAGAATGAAGTTTGAAGCCCTTGTAGAAATACTAGAGCACTGGATAGAAGAATAAAACAAAACCCAACTGCATTAATAACATTTTTGCATTGTCTCGGTTTGGTATTTTGAAATCATAGGGTGTTGGTTTTTTTTAAATACATTCTCAGGCAAATCAGATCTGCACAGAAAATCAAAAAATTCACACTCCATACCCCAGAGGCTAGAATTACTTCCTTCTCAAATAAATAATTAGGCAGATTTACAAAATGCACATTATTTTCCCAAGTGAATGGAATGACTCCAAGCGATTAAATACATAATTAGGTTGTTTTTCTAAAATGCTTGTTATTTACCTGAGAGTCTCATTGCAGACTCCTGGTAAATACTGTCTCCCTGCTAGCAGTTATTACCAAAAACACCTCCATAATTTCCAGCCTTCCTCCAGCAGTGACATCAACAGCAGATATTTCTTGGAGGCACGGATCATGAAAAGCAAAATTTGGCAGTGACAGGCAGCCCATTTAACTGACAAGCTGAGCGTCCTTTGTACCTGCCATTGCACTCTTTCATTTCCCAAACACAGTAGAAAACAAACAAAAGAACTTTTTAGTACTTTAGTTCATGTTTTAGCTGGCCAGAAATTCTGTTGAAGACTGTGCCTATGCGTGCTTAGGTGCTTGCAAGGCTACAAAAGAAAAGAGAAAAAAAGCCCCAAGTTCCTATTAGCTGTCTCTACCTGGTAAGGATAATGAAGGGAACGTGTTTTTAATAATCAAGCCTTTGAGCCCTGCCCTCCATTTGACACAAGGTTCTCCTTCCCAAGCAGCTGTTTTGGGCCAAGTTATCACAGCATACCAGCCTTCACTTGTAACTACTCCCATTGCCTCTCCCTAGGGCACACATGGCCACGGCGCTGGCATTCAACACGTGAATGTGAATATTCCTGCTCACCAGGTGGGAAAGAAAAAGGTCAGGCAATGAGACCTAGCTTGTTCTCCTATGCAGCTGAGGGACAATACCAAATGCCCTTTTTTTAGTGATCACAGACAAAAAACTGACCCTCAGAAGCGACCCCTTTTCATTACTCCACCTCCAGAGTCAGTTTTCCTTATGCTTTCATCTGCCCAGAGGCCTCACTGCTTTGTGGTCCTTACAGGACAGATCAAGAGTGACTGGAATCTCAATCAGAATAAAATAGGGCAGGAGATGGAAAGGCACGACAAGGTGAGGGAGGGAAAAGAAAGACAAAAGGAGAAATGAAGAGCAAGAGAAAAATGTGGAAAAGAATCAGAGGGTGTGCCAGCAATATTTAGGGAACGGCAAATAAGGCAACAGAGATGGGCAGACAAAAAAGGGAATGGCAGTGAAGGACAGAATAGAAAACATACTTTACTTCCAAGAAACCAATAAATAAATAAACCATGAAAAGATATAATGTAGAATCAAGAGAGACATAATATTGGGGAAAAAATAAAGAAAAAGAACAAATAGAGGAAGAAATCACAAACACTAAGCAGGAGAATTTTATTTGGCACACCTTTGTCACTGTATTTCCAGTTGTGTCATTTGTCTGGTTTTTAACACCTTCAGCTAAGCTATTTATGTCTTCCACATAGGTTTTAGATTTTTATGTTTTATACATAAAACATAAAAATACATATGACTTCACAGTCACAACCAAGTGTCTTAAACGGGGGTGAGAATTTCTTCAGATTTCCAATCTGGTATTAATACAGTAAAACTCTGTCATGAATACTTTGGCTATTTCTGTAAAAGCCTAACAGTAAAAGCATTCTTGAAGCACTGATATCTCATGCAGTGTTAGCCACAAAGCTGAAAGTGGAGTAGCTGAGGTGTGCACCAAGTGGCAAGAACTGCACACTTTGCCAGATCATTGCTTTTATAGCAGTACCTCATTTTTTATGAGGTTTAAAAAGAGACATCTAGGGCAAAGGGGAACTGAGAAGAGAAGAAAACAGGTACTGACTGACAGGCAGACAGTGTGCTCACAGTCACCCACTAGGATGCTGATAGATGGTCTCAGTTTCAAATAAGACTGTTTCCTAACATTCTGATCTCTGTTACAAATAAATAGATCATAGGATGCGTCTTAGTGCTTCAGTCTAGGCCTGCTCAAGGCACTTAAGGCTTAACATTCCACACATTATGTAATTTTATGGATGTTGTTGTATTATGACTTATTATTTACTGTTGAAATTTATCCATGAGCATCTGTGGTGAGCAAGGTATGCAAAGGTATTAATGGGAAAGGTCTGAATATTCAGACTTAAATTGTGAATGAAGGACATGACTAACAAGGGTCTGTCAAGTTTCACTTCCACAGGTTTCAGAGATGGGAAAGTCTAGTAAGAATTTCATTCACCTGTATTCAAACAATGTATAAGTAAAATATACATTTATTTCACTGTCATACTCAGCTAACTGTGTCTCATGTGCTTTATTCCTACCTTGGCTATGAATCAGACTGAAGGGTGTACTAGGAAAGTCCTTTCTTAGAAGGTGTCCCTGATTCTGTCCAGCTGTGCTCGATACAATCACTACACTCTGCAAACTCCAGTGTTAGTTTTTTCACAGATATTTATGTGTTTATGTAAAAAAAAAAAAAAAAAAAAAAAAGCAGTAAACATAGGGATATTAAATTGCTCTGGCAAAGTCTATTGTCCTATTATTCTCATTGAAATAATGAGGCTACATTGGTTTTAAAATGGGAAAATGAAACATAAACACTTCTAACTAGCCCAAATTTAACAGGCATCAAAGCAAAAAAGGTTACTGCAACCATCCTAATAACTCCTTTATAAGAGCATATTAAAACTCGCCATCTGATTAAGCCTGTACATTTTCTATCTTAAAGAACCTAGACTTATTTCCAAATAAGACTACTCAGTTATCATACAGTGGCAAATTTCTATAAGCAACAGATAATTATAGTTAATAATTTCCATGCTTATAAGAAGGGAAGGACACAAGGCTACCAAATGACACTAGGTGACAGGATTTTTTTTAATATGAAAAAGGATTCCCCATGGGCCAGAATGAGAACATTGTTATTGCATGCAGACCTTTCATCAATCAACAGTTTCATTCACCATTATATTGGACTGTATTTGACCCAGATAAAAAATCAAAATCTCCTTCCTAAATTACACATCTTGTCTCCTTTCCCCCATTTATTTGTTGTCTTGAAATACATTTCTGGGGAGACAGAATTTATTGAGAAGCAGTTAGAACCATGTTACTTTTTATAACCCTCACTTGCACCTACATTGTGCAATCATTTGACACATCTGCTATATGGAGAACAAATCTGATTTAAGAGTTTTAATAAGACCTTGCATCAATAAATTATAACAGATTGGTGATTAGTAATATTATTTATATGCAATATTTTTGTACCCCTTATAATGCTGATGTCTGCTTCACAGGGATTAATTATTTTCATAATTTTGTCTAAGTAGTAATATAGAAAATGTCAAAAAGAAAATTAGATTTTCACTTCCCAGACACAGAAATTTAATTAAAGCCAACTCGTTGTTGAAGGGGAATGTCCTTAACTGGTTGTGTGATATGGCAGCAGCTCTACATGCTGCCATGTGGGAGACCAAGGCTCAGAAAGTCACTCAGGGAATATTAATCATGAGGCTTCAGAGACTAAACACATGCTAAATGTGCCACAGTTGGTCCCAGCAGGTTATTTATAGAGTATATAAATTAGCAGACAGCAATGATTTCTTATAAAGGCTGCTGCTTGCACAGCCCACCTCAGGGATGGCGTTATACTGAAAGAAACCCTCTGCTTGGATAAAAACTGATCCATTAGGAAATCTCTAATTATCCAAACATGAAAGGTCAGCTTCGCTGCATGCTGCATGAGTGTAACATAAAGACCTGGAACAAATTCCAGCTGTAAAAATCAACATCTTCTTCAGTCTCTTGGACATTTTTAGGACAAACATGTGCTTCCAATCTGTGCAAGAACAGTCCACATATAAACTACTAAACTACTGTCATGGAAAGCTAGATTCCCAGCTTTATGAGAGAAACTGGAGACATTATTTACTCGTTTTACCTACCCTTACTCTTTAGATCTTTCTTGTTTCTTGCCTTGAAGAGTCACCAACACTTTTTAATTCCCAACCTCTTCCATCTCTCAGTTCCCTCCCTTAATGACTCTTCTTTCCACTGTTCCCTCTATTATTATTCCTTCCTTCTATTCATCTCAATTGTTCCCATCTTTCACCCTGACTTCCTCATGAGCATTAACTATTGATGGACTACAATGGGAGCACCGAGCAAGGCCTTTCAGGACTTGGAACACCATCCATGGACAACTAAGCTGGCTCAAAATATATCTGCAGCCATGAATGAACACAAAAGTTCCTTTTTCAGAAGCTGACCCTACTTTCTTAAAAAATATATCTTGAATTAAAAACCCATCCAAGCAGTTCAGTGTAAAGTTGGTGACTAACAAAACCATATGACTTGATTTTACTGTTCACGTATGTGATGATTTCTCTCAATCCGATGGCAACTTAAAAATGACTTGTCAACCAAATGCCCACACAAACTAATCATTGCAAGGTAAACAAGCATGGGCTTTCAGTCAGAACAAATACCTTTCATTTCCAAAGACAAAGTCACAGCTTTCACTGACTCCAGCAGAGACATAAATTCACTTCTGTTTCAGCTGGACATAGAAGTGGTGGCAGACAGATAGATCCCTCCGCACACACTTCTGCCACTGCTCCAGAATGTTTGTTCTACGTTGACACAGGCCAACTCATTTCATAGGACAAGAAGTGTGCTTTGAAAGTTAATTTCTAGCTCTTTTTAAAGTCAATTAATTTCTGTGCAAGATTTTTTCATTACCTCTTGTCCTTCATTATTGCTAACCAGATTAAGCCTATGTGCAATGTCATCTCTATGCAATTTACAAGTGAAATATATTACAATGGAAGGACTAGTGAGAGATAAGGGAGAAAAACACCTATGGGTAAGACATCTCCTGCAGAATTTAATTATGGCCATTCAGATTTCTGTATCACATTGTATGATTTCACTGTAGTTGTTCCCAGAGAAGAATCCAATGCCTGCTTCAAATATACCATGGGATCAAGCTCTGCTTGTTTTGAAGATTTGGAGGCTGTTTAGATAAGAAGTTGGCAATCAGTAGCCACTGAAACACCACCAAGACTTGAGGAAACAAACTTCAGATGTCACTGCTTGAACTACAGTCAACACTGAAAATGGAAATGAAAGAGCTACTGTGACTTCTAACTATGTCCTTTGAGCTAGTCTCATGAGCTTGTGCTAGTACAGGAACATAAAAAAGCACTTGATACACTATTAGTTCATGTTTATTTTATGACCACAGTGAGAGGAGAATGCAGAAGACCATAAAAAATTCTTCAGGAAATTTTTACTCTCAACTAATCCTTGAGAGTAAAATCTGGTTTATCTATATGTTTTTGGCTCCCTTCTCTGTCAAAGCCTGCTTCTGTATGCTCAGATATTTCATACTAACAAAAAGAAATTACAAAAAGTTTTCTGCTGCCAAGAATTTAACAGCTCCTAAATATTAAACTTGAAGAGCACTTTGCATTAATTCCTAAATCTGCAAACGTGTGTTTCAATCCCTTTTATTTTACTCCTCTAATAATCACTCCCATTTCCTGAATTTTGTGATTTCCTAGGGTATCTCAAATATGTTTAAACAGCGTTATTGGAGAACACAGACTTCAGAAACTGTTGACATATTGAGGCTTTACACCAGGAAACTCTTATTTCTTGTACCAACTAGTTCACTTTAGGTCCCACCAAACTGTGCATGCTTCTGCATTACATTCTTGAGAAGGTTCTGTTCCTAGAACACTGACCTTCACTTTAAACCACCTTGCACACACACACCTTCTGAAATTTATTGGAGCTTTTGTCTGTAACAGGAAAGATTCAAACACACTATTTGGCATGGCCAAATCACAGTTTTCCTCCTCCCTTCTACTTGCAAACTTTGCTTAAGCTGTTCATTCTCCCCTTTTCTACAAGGGTACTAGGATTTTGAAAGATGATTCAGAGATTCATGACTGCATTGACATAACAATTTGTACAATAACAATTACATGTCATTGTACAAATAGCATGTAATGTAGATAGAAAATTTAATTTAACCCTAGAAGCTTTCCTTCAGTGGAACGTGGTTTTTGAGGCAGTTTATTATACTTTAAAGCTTTAGTCCTTTTTATTAGCAGTTCCATACACAAATTGGTGTAATTCTCCTTATTCATTTATATATCTGTGGCAAAATCAGATTATTTCCAGCTACAACAGTGTTTTACAGTCATCAGGAGAACTGCTTCTTTTATCTGGATTCCTTTAAAACACATCATGCACATGATTACTCAGAAGAAATAAAGTGATGCAAAGGTATTTTTGCAAAGTGTCCACAAGAGTGTAAAACCTTTCCTTTCCTTGGTATCACCAACTTTTCTACTACCAAAGAACTGTAGAAGTCTCTTTTACACTGGGGACCAAGATTCATAATGCTCTAATGCTATTTTAAAAGTGCAACTCTGTTCATAAGAGCAGAATGAGTTTAAGGGGTAATACATTTTTTATTTGTATACAATTCCTTCTTTGAGCTAATGCTATAAGATTCTTTTCCCTGCACAGTAACGAAATAACCATAAATGATCTTTCATGCATATGCAAATCCATCCCTCTAAGCACCTTATTAATTATTTCAAAGATACTTGGAGGTCACCACTCATGGAAATTTCTATGCATGAAGCCTCATTAATACAAGACACCACACAGAGAGATGGGATAGATTTTTGTTGCTATTTAACAAGGGCAGAGAGTATAATCTGTAACATTTACTTTTTTATTTTAATGACCAATGAAATTTGCCCAGCTCCTCTCTGCAAGCGCTTGCTCTGAGCTGATGCAGTGGGTTTGAGCTGCTGCCACACTCCTGTGAGCAGCTCATCCTGTCAAGGCAGCAGTGACTGCGCTCAGAGCTCTGGTCCTCGGCGCTGCTGCTCTCAGCTGGAGCGCTGCTGCCTGCCACTCGATCAGCAGCTGAACACTAAGGAATTCATGTTGTTCTTCCAAAAATCACAGCAATGACACATTCTGTTTTGGAACAAAGGGAAGCTATGGCACTACTGAGGTGATATATCTTAGCTCATCAGCTGAGATGATAGCTTTCTTTTGAACACTTCTTATCTCCTGCTTAATTAGGCCCCACAACAGAAATCAAAGCAAAGCAAGGATATGACTATACAAAACACCTGAATGCAATGAAAAAATCTATCCTCTGGCACATCTGTGTCAGGAGGCAAGAAATTAAACCTACTTGAGAAGCCCTGTTTATCTGAAATCCCTAGATCCTTTCCAGCTCAAGTTATACACTTGTGATGATAACACTGATCTCGTCTGTCACAGTGACCCTTTGCTGTAGCAGCTGCTGTTTATTTTTATTCTGTTGTGTGTGTGGGGCTTTCACCTCTAGTTTGATCCAATAAAAGATATAAAAAACTTGCTATGTTGGTACATTCCCTTGATAAAAATCGGGAACAGTGAGTCAAATGTTAATGGAAACTGCAGGCTATGTTCATTATGTTAGCTCTATTTTTGAAAAACACTAGAATGAACAGAACTAATTGGAACTGCCAACAATTTAAATATGCTTAATTAAAAAATCAAACCCTCCTGTACATTTGAGGGCAATGTGTGCACGTATGCCTTGAAGAAATGTGCTAGTTTTTAAGTAAATCTACTCTTACATGAAAATAAGCAAATAACTTTTAAAAAACCCAGGCCTCAAACTCTGAGACATCATAAAGACTATTTCAGATTCGGTGTTTAAAAATACATGTATAGATGCACTCTTTTGAGCTGTCTGTGCAACCTGGTTAGCTACCATAACACAAATCTCATCAAGAGTGAACACGATTTCGTTTGGTATTCCTTTTAGGAGAAGGTTCAAACGAACCTCTATCTTTTCAATAAAGCTTAGACCTAACATTTTTTTACTTTGAGTCATTCTCTATTAGATTTAACTTCTATTAAACCCACATTGCCAGAATAAGAAAGGTTTCTTTTCTTGGCATGTCCCATAGTGTTTATTCCTGTCAAGGAGAATTTATTTGAGGTTTCATTGAGGTAATTAGAAAAAGCTGTGCCAAATAGTGCTTTATCATACCCAAATGTAAATACAAACTGCAAATTACAGTTGCAAAATGAAGATTGTGAACTTTAGACTGTAAAAATGCCATCTTATGCTATTCAGTAGCAGTACCATGATAAGTGGAAAAGAAAATCATGTGATGTTGTTGTGAAAACTTCTTAACTGAATTCATTGATGATGAGAGCTGCTGCATCCATAGCCATGAAGGAGGCTAAAACGCTTGGATGTGAACAGGAGGAAGGAGTTGGCAGTGCAGGCATGCCTCCTTCTCACAGGTATGATGAAACTCAGTCTCATGACTTTCTCAAAGAACAAAAATTAATCATTAGTTCCTAACTCAAGTATAACTTAATACTAGAGACAACCAAATGATCTGTGTATCAGAAAGTTAGGTTCAGATAGCTGCAGAAATGAACCAGTGAAGTTACAACCGTCCTGCTTAGATTCTTCATTCTGCAAAGCACCTTGAAAGAGAATACTTCCAAGTGCTTTTTCTTTTGTGCCAAACTGCTAACATAACAGAGAAAACTGATGGAGATACCGATCAACAAGAGAGAGAAGTATTACAATTGTATTACTATTACTACTGCTATCAGAACTGCTTTAAGGAATAGTATTTTGAAAACAACTTTCCAACTTGGGGAATTCTGAAACTTGGAGATTAACAATATTTGAGTTTTCCCATATTTAGCTATTGTAACACTTAGAGTATAACACAGCTGAGGCTAGACTGGTAGCAGTAGCTTCTTTTCTGTTCCCTCAGCTGATCTCTATCTCACTTCAACAGCAGAGGTTCACCCATCCTATATGCATCCTCCACAGCATCCCTTTCTTAAGGCAAAACCATGCCTTCCTTGCCATTCCAAGACTGAAATTGCAACCCTGAGCATCCCAGCACCATCTTCTTGCATATTCTCCTCATCCCATCCCTACTCTGCTTCCACTGTTCAATTCCCATAATGTTCAACTTCAGCAAACAGAAAAGTGGAGAAGACTCGCTAGCAGCTGCCAGTCAGGGGTAAAAACTTCTGAAAACATCTTAGTCTCCTCTCTGAGAAAAAAGAACTTCTGAACTGAACAAGTGGAGTAGAAGACATGGCAAAATCTTAATAAAAGTTTAGTGCAGCATGACTAGCAATGGGTTTACAGACAGAAGAGGAAGAAGGGTCATTAGTTTGACATATCAGCCTGAACTGGAGGAAGCTCTGTGACACCAGCCACAGCAGCATGGGGGCCCATGAGGAGGAGAAAGATGAGCTGCCTGCTGCACCACTGGAGTAACTGATTAACCTAAGGAGCTAACAGAAGAAAATGGAAGAAAATCAATTAAAAAGGGGGAAAAGGAAGGATTCTACTCAAGCAGTTTATTAATTTTCACGGGAGCAGCAAATGGATTAACTTCTAGAGAGGCAAGGAAGGAGGCTGAGAGTACAGATTGACCTCACAGTATTATGCTAATGTAAAGGTCAAGGAAAGAACACTGGGTATAAAGATCCTGTTCAGTTTCTCATGACAAGTTTTCCTACACAACCTTAAAAATTATTTTGTGTAGGATGACATCAGTGTGTAAGTGTAGTAGCTGTTTAGGGGGAAGTAAAGTAAGACCTGGCAACACAGCACGTAAACAGGAATTCTAGTGAAATGTGAAGAAACATTGCTTGCTTGAAGAAATTCAAAAGAAATAATTTAAAATATTTCTTACTACTGTACTTTCAATATCCTCAAGGCATGTTCTCAGATTAAATAGATGCCATAGATGCCACTCTACTAAGCGCTTTTGTCAATTTTTCTCCCATCTAGTGGGATTTGAAACTTATTTATCAGCCATTCAGGTAACCAGGCAAACCCATCTCCTGTGCAACTTCTAATATGCTGTAAAATTATTCTCATGCCATGATACAGCACTTGAGATGAACATACATGCTCCCATTCTAATTTAGCACCAGAAGAAAAATGCTGTGTATAGAATATACTTCTTAGCAAAATTTTTGACAATTTTGCAGTTCACAAGCCAGTGAAATTGAATCAATCCTCAAAATAAATTTATATTCCATTTAAGTCTTTCTTCAGTTAAATCAAACTTTGTTTCTTATTCAGGTAACACACGTTACTACATTTCATTCAATGAGGAGATAGTTATCAGTAATAACTTCACCAAAAGGAAGATTATTTAAAATTCCTGTTCCTTTTTTATTAGTACTTGAAGACAGACCAAGAAAGCTAATAGTTTACTTAATTTGAAAGTGGAAATGTGGAGGTCAATGTGTTTTGTTTTTTTTTTTTAACCAGAGTATAATGCTTGCACTTCATAATTATAAAATACTAATGTGAAGAATGTAAACATTTTCTTTTAAAATAAATGCCCTTTAAAATCCAGTTGATTCTCCAGTTCAGTTCACTTAGCAAAAGTCATCTCAATATTCAAACATTTTCTCTGAGGAATTAAACAGCTCCTGTGAACGCAGTATAATTTCACTGATATATCCAGAATTAATAGGCAATAAAAAAAATCTTACCTTGAAATCAAAAATCACATTAAGAACATTCAC
Source organism: Prinia subflava (assembly GCF_021018805.1). Taxonomy (NCBI): domain Eukaryota; kingdom Metazoa; phylum Chordata; class Aves; order Passeriformes; family Cisticolidae; genus Prinia; species Prinia subflava. Next base: position 77,061,116 of record NC_086248.1, on the reverse strand, counting down.
CTGAAACATACCTACACAGGGGAGGGAGTAGCCGAGCTCCGGGTCATGGATGAACTGGCGGTCATTCAGCATGGTCACACAGTACAAATGGAAGCAGTCCAGGCAAATGACGTGGCGATGCACACATTGGAACACAAGCACAGGACTCCTGTTAGGAACAAAATCCTGAGAGTGATGAACTAGCAATTGGACTACACAAAAAGCTTCATTTCAAACTTCTAATTTAATAATAATTTTTAATTCATAATGCACAATATTATTACAACGTACAAATAGAATTTATCCTGGCATACTGCAGCACTTTTACAAAGAGATGGTTTCTAACAGGAATCAGATATGACGAAATAGAAGTAAAGCTTTTACTGAAAGATGAAATTTACTGAAAACTGAAACCTAAAGCAAGAAAAATCCTTTAGTAACAGATATCCTTTGGATGAGGTGAGGAAAGATCATATATGGTAAAACATCAAGTGCCGATAGGTGGGATATGACTATCTAGGAAAGCTAAAGATTTTGTGAAAAGCATCACGTGATTTCAGCCTTTCAAGGCAGCCATTTGAACTCTGCAAAGAAGGCATCCCCTTAGTAATAATGAGTAAAGTAATTCAGCTTCTGGTCAGAGGTATGGGACTCAGTATGGGAGGGAGACTCCTAAACCTAAGTGCTGGGTATAAATACGCTAAGTGACAAATCCCATATGGTGAGAAATTCCTGCTATGCCCCATGCACTTGGTGCAGGCTGGAGCTGATCAGCCTCCAGACACCTGCAGCAGGGTGAGCTGAATCTCCAGTTTGGCTCCATTGCCTGTATGGGCTAAGTCTCCACGGGCCATTACAGGAATCCAGATATCCCTCACACATGCAGAGACTAAATATGGCTCTGCCAAGCCTGACAGAATACTGGTGCTGGAGATGCTGAGAGGAAATGCTTGGAGTAAGTGAGGACAGACAGTTTTACTCCTGAGCTGGCTGGTGCTCAGAGACTCTCCAGTGATGGTCACAGCAAGGAGAGCCACACAGCCAGTGGTTCCCAAAAGCCTGCTCAGGACCAGCACACTGAAGGTGAAAGAAAAAGTGAGTAACACAGGAAATATTACACACACGTGAAATGTGCCTTCACTGCAGGAAGACGCTGGTCAAACCTAATGGATTTGCTCTAATATAAGTTAATTTCTGCTAACTCCTGATGGACATAACTCAACTGCCTGTTCCAAAATAAGTGTATTATACATAATTTCTTATCTTTCAGCTCTATTACCAACCTCAAGTCTCAAAATAGTAAAAAAAAATGGGAGAAGTGTTAAGTTGAAAAAAACAGTGAGATTCTATTCAAATGCTGAATTACTTTACTCCTTTAATTTGCTTGTGAGTGAACACAGGCAGGAATTTCATACAAATTTCAATTTTTTTTTTTATAACTAGGAAGAAGAAGAATTTATTTTAAAAATAAAAATATGAATTCTCACACATTTGTGGTACTCCCAGAGACAAGTATTGAAATACAAAATCAAATACAGCAAGATTTGTGATAAAATCATTAGAGTTAGAAGTATTGCTACATCTTCTCTAAAACCTGCTAGATGATGCTTTGAACATTCCCCTGAAACAGTAAAACAGAAAGCCTTCAATGTGAGAATACAGCTTCAAAAGGTAATCAATAATGTCACATACTGTATACAAGCATTTAATTTTCCATGAAAATATGGTTTAGTATTGTACATACTATAGAATTCATGGCAGTGTGTTAGTATCTCCAAAAATATAATCTCTGTGTTTTAAGGATTTTGTTGAATAAAGCAGCTTAAAACTGAATAAATCAAACCTCCCCATTACTAATCCTTATTAGTTGCCTACTTGCTGTTCTGAATGTACAAAATAATAATTTTTAAAAGACAGCTGTGAAGCAAAATGAGAAGCTGATCTGGATGGTCACCAAATCATTATGGACTAGTAGAGGAGCAGTTATCTTGTCCCTACAGTGCACAAGTCCCTATGGTCACCAGTCAAATGTAACCTTTAGAAAAACACTCCCAATTGTTCTCCTTAAATTGCAGATATAATCAAATTTTCCTATAGTTTTAACGGATATCTCACTTTCAGGGTTAATCGCTCTTCTGTATTACTTCAGTGTCTGAGTAATTTTCTAGTTTCATGGGAAGGAAGCTCTCTGGTTCACACCTCTCTGACCTTCACTTCAAAGACAAAATACATGTGTGTGGCAAGATGAATAAGAGAAAGCCATCAGAAGTAGAGTATCTTTAAAAAGTCAGGCCAGAAATGAAGACAGTGTTATCAAGAATTCCACCTAAACTTGTACAAAACCAATCCTAACAGCATTTCATTATGCAAACGAACTACTATGATCAGTTTCTGCTGTAAATTATTTTGTGATAATTGATTGTGCTTCTTAATGCACCACAACTGTCTAAAATCAAAACTATAGTCTCCAGAAGGGGAATAGCCATACATGTACATATTTAAACTGTACCTTTATTAATCTTAAAAATGCCATCTTTTAACACCATCAGACTCCAAGCAATGTGTACAAGACAGATATAAATCTGGGTTCTGACTGTGTCAGAAAAGACAAGCTTAGCTTTCACAGCTCTTACGCTGCCCGCTAATTCTTCAGCCCAGGCTATCTGTGTCATAAAGCTTTGAGAAACTCAATCCGTATGCAAGGCAGATTTATCCAAATTCCTTTGGCATTGGAATGATTGCTGCAGTCCAACATTTGCAGATTTTGATCAAAAGAATGCAATTCTAGTTTAAAAGGGGCATAAAAGTCTTGTTCCTGAGATCAGTAAAGATGAAGATGTAGGGATAATATTCTCAATGCACAGGTGAAGTTAGTGAATACTCCTTTAGGATAACCCCAAGAGTTACTGATAGAAGCCTTGCTGGTACCAAACACAATTTATTTTAGAAAGGAGCATTATAAAAATAAAAAAAAAATTGCCACAGGGTAACAAAGTCCCTTTCTCAATCTAACACAACAGGCTAGTAATGTAAATCTGATCTATATTTTAGAAAGTGTTTCATAGTTTCTAAACACATTACAGGATGTGTTTGGCTGAATTAGAGCCTTCATGAGAATAATATATAAGAAAAATGTTTCTTACAGCAAGGGATAAATTGGCCCTTTTTGTTCACCAATTAGGAATGTAAGCCCTTTAAAAAATTGAAAGCCAACATTACAATGGATCACTGGAAATTTCCGTAATAAGTAACTCACTCTCGTGCTTGGATTCCTTTTCATTAGAATTTTATCAGTGTGCACTGACTTAAATGAAAAAGAAAGAGGACCCTAAATGTTTCTGCTTTGTGTTAGTCCTGTTGGATAACTGAGGCACAACAGCAGCACCAGGGGAAGTGCTTTCTGGTCCATAACCCCTTCCCTTCTTCCCTCCAGAGCAGCAAGATGGAGATAATTCCCAGACAGACTACCACAGGACACTGGCTAAAGGTACAAAAACTTGAGCTTGTTTAGACAAGAAGCATTCTGAGAAACTGATTGTTGTAGTACACCCCAAAGATGATAGCTATTATTGTACTGAGATGGAGTCCAACGACTGTGGATGTGAGGGGCTGCTGGCATAAGGAATTATTTGCAGACATTAACAGTGGATCCCTGCTATATCTTGCAATCAGTGATCACCGATATATCTTGCAATGCCTACTGAAAAATATACGGGGCAATTTCTCACTTGCTTGGTCCTTGCTCTCAATGTCTTCAAAAAAGCTAGATTGAATAAAGGTTAAACACACACTGCATATATGAGACCATTATTTTTTAGAAAATGTGAGTAGTTACATTTTGAAGCACTCTGGGGCAAGGAATACATCTAAGCCTGTAGAAGTATGTGAAAATCACGTTGGACAAATCTGTGAAACCGCCTTGAGGTCATTTCTAGGTGACAGCTGGATTTTTCTCACCTCAATCTCAAAATCTTAACCAAATAATAAAAAAAACCTTAGCAGATGTCTATAAGGCTGCCTTGATGGGATTACAGTCAGCAAAGCAAAAATAGCCATGTGGAGTTCATTTCTCTGCAGTAAATAAATATGAATGCACACAGCTATATCAGAGTCTTTAACCCCACCTATAAGTACTATATTTATCATAAAACACTTCTGTATTTCTAGGACATTTTTCCTTTGGCAATTTTCCTGTAGTTCAAAAAGCTTACTGTATAAGCACTGTGAAATAATTTCATTTCTAAATGGATCTCCATGTCATTCCAAAGCAGATCTGTGTTAGGTTTCAGGTCAGCACCATCCAAGAAGAAGTGAATCACTGAACAAAAATATGCAAGGGAAAAGAAAAAAGGAAAATAAACTTAGGTGACACAGACACTACAGGCACTCTCCTGCTTCATGAACATTTAGAAGAACTAAACAGAAATACTGTCCTTGAGCAGTAGTCAAACCATTTTGGCTCTATTCTTGTAGCAGATCAAAATTAAAATGCCTAAATAAACCAAATTATTCATCCATCATGTGGCTTCCTCATAAAACTATATGTAGGAGAATATAGTCATCTAATTTCTACAAAGCTGGTGACACTTCTGGCTTTCCTGTCTATCACACACATTCCACAGTCTTAGTCAAAACTACTGAATGAATTGCCTGTTTATGATGCTTTAAGTGCATGGTTTTCTTACCATGCAAATACTTCCAGGTACTTTCTGATTGAATATATTATTAAATCCATTAGAAAGATGCTAATATTTCTATAAAAATATAAATATAGAAAATGTAGAAAAATTGTCTCAGTGATCTGTGGTTTAGAATTTATACAGTTTGCAGAAAGCAGAGCAGCAAATCCTGCTTTTTAATGAGCAATATGCTACTATGGATTAATAGAAACAGTGACCTATCAATTACAGGCAACTTGTGAGTAACAGTGCAGGCCCCAAATATTTAGACAAGGGTAGGCATTTAAATGAGTATCAAGACCTTACCTGAGAAAATAAAAAGTACTAAGAAAAGTACTGAGAAATTAATATCAGTGATATGACTTTGCAGTCAAGAATCCATCTTTCATGGACTTTTAGGAAAAAAAACCCAACAACCCTACATCCCTACTATTGCTTTCCTAAGGGATGAAATTATATCTTTACATAGGCTGTTCTAATTTAAAAACCCTGCATATATAAATATAGTATCAGAAAACGAACATATTAAATCTCTTAAACAATAGCAACAAAACTCCCCCAGTTTTTTGTCTTTGATCCCTAGCCACACAATGGATCAAAGGTCATAAAATGAAGGTTATGAACACCATGAGACATCACTGTGTGAGCTTAAATTATCTGGCTGTGCTTCTGTATCAAAATGTGTTCTGACCCACAGCTGTTAACTTAAAGAGGCATCAGCAAGTGAAATCTGACCTATTTTCTCCTCTGTTACATGTTTTCCTCTAAAATGCACTTTCATGTTTCTTATTTCTACTGGAAAGCAGCGCCAAGGGGCCAGAACCCAGAAACATCCTGACCGTACTAAACCAGAATGTAAGAGGAAGAAACAGGCACGCTTAAAATTAGTGCACATGATGGCAAGTACTCCTTTCAGCAGTGCTCCTGTTAACTCTGTTATTAAGAGTTGGTTTGGGGTATGGAAATGACACACATTATTGCCTGTAAAATCTCTGATCACTGTGGCGGGCACAGCTTCTGCTGCCTGGGGACCTGGGCAAGGGAATTGTATGTTACATGCACTGGTACACTCCAATCAGTACTGGTACCATGTGTGTGCTCTGCCTGCTTGCCCAGACACGCCTTTATGAGCTCTGTCTTCAGACACAACCACCACCTTTGCCACTGACAGCTGAATCCTATGATATCAAGGAGTAGAAGGTGATCAGGCTGGAGGAGAAGCACCCTGTAATCTATCGGATTCAGGTCACAGTGCTCCTCTGCACAGCAAATGACCAACAAATCAGACAGGCTTTGAAAGGAGATGGGTAGAGCCTCCTCCTTTTCCTCCATCAGTGCTTGTAAAACCTCACGGATGCTCCACTGGAGAGAAAAGGAAAACACCTTGGTAACAGAAGGAAAAGATGACTAACGTGAACCAAGGCAGCAGCACATAAACTGCCCCAACCCAAACCCTGGCTTGCTTGCTGGTTACCCTTTGCAGCTTGCTGAGCTCCAGCTCACTGTGAACTGATCCCTCCATACTGACATGCTGGCATGCAGTGACCTCCCAAACCTGTGTCCTTTGTACTCTCAGCTTTTGCTTCCAAAGGGTGGCAAATGCTTCTTTCACCCCTCCCTAGATTTAAGCCGGGCCACAGCAGGCTTCCCTCTCCCCTGGGTCAGCACCCAGCCCTCAGCAGCACAGGAAAAACTACTCATCTCTGACAGTCCACAGCAGGCACACACTCCTGTCAGCCCAAGAAGACTTCCTTTCACAGTCTCATAACTTTCTGACTAGAGACACACAGTAAGAAATCAGTATCATTTGTTTTTCAGGAAAAAAAACCCAAAAACCTCTATCAATATAAACAATGAAGTTGAGAGAATCATGGGATATCAAAATAAGAGGAAGAATGCCTAACTTCACCTAACTTCACCTGTACCATTTTCAGCACCAAACAGTCCTTCAGTAATTGAGGATGAACAAATGAAAAAGTCAAAATGCCTTCATGCCCTAATGGCATTTTATTCTCCTGACTGGTCCCTTTGGGCCTACTGAGGTCCTGTGGATTTCTTTCACGAATTTAAACCTTATTTAGTAATCTTATTTTAGCTTTACTCTTGACATCTATGCTAGCAAAATTAATATTGTCAGAAAATGTTCTTATGCCACTGGAATGCAACTGTCTATGCTGCTAATTGTTAGAATGGGCCCCAACATGGTTTTTAGGCTTGCCAAATAGCAAAGACCCCAACAGCTCTTGGGCATTGCCCAAGGGTTACTGTGTGCTGCCTCCAACAGGCAACAGCAGTCTGAATGTGGACACTCAGGTTTAAAAACTACTAGTCCCACAGTAAAAATTTATGACAACAGAGCTTTAGTTTGGACTGTTTTCTTATTACCACATCTTACCAAATTATTTTGTTTTCTTATTTTCCCTTCCCAAAATCAAGCCTTTTGAGATAGCCTCTGAAAATCAATGTGTCTGTAAACACATTATACAGAAGAATGTTCCTAACACGAAAGAAAAGACACAATCATGAGCTCTTTTTGCCTTCTTGGGGATGCTTAAATCCCTGAAAAAGATACAGGAGGAAAAGAATATTGGATATTATTTTAAGAGATGCTATCATATTATACTTTTCATTCCCTGGGACTCCAGGAGGGACTAGAACTTTCGGATAAAGCATGTCTCCACTGTTTAAATTTCAGTTATTCCCTTCCAGTTAGCTTTGAAAATACACCCTGGTGCCTGAACTTTAGGACTATATTTCTTAACATATAGAAGAAAAAAAGGACTGGAAAACAAAGTAAGGTAGAGAAGCAGAGAAGAGGGGAGAGAAAAAAAAGATGGAAGAGGTAACAGAAGGTAGAAGGGATATATTAAGTGCATTTGCTCTTAGAGCATTATATTTCACTGCCTTAATATTATGTTTTATGCTTTTTCTCAACTTTCTTTTCAAATAAGGATATTCAGTGTATATGTTGATCCAAACAATAACTTGAGGGTGCTTCCCATTAAGTGAGTCCTCAGTCTGAACCAAAGAAATGATTATTATCTTATAAAAAAACCACCCTAAAGCTATTGTTATAACAAGACATTTCTTTATAGAAATCCCCCCTTTTTTTTAGCTCCTCACTGTCTTTAAAACTTACAGATAACATTTTATCCTTTCCTCCTCAAGGCAAATACCTTAGCACAGATGTCAAGATGCAGTTATCTGAGAACACCTTCTACATCAGCACTTCCACTCAAAGGAAAGAACAAGCCTTGGGCTAGCAAGTCTCACGGAAGGCACTCTGACTTTGCAGATTTTAAGTGTTCAAAGCAGTCAATTATCTTCAGTAATCTGAAGGAAGTAGTTTGCAAGATCCACCAAAAAATTGTACTAATAGTGAAAGTGGCTTCTTTATGTCATATTCATATTGTAAATTTCTGTTTCTAATTTTATTACACCCCTGTGTCACAACTGTAGAATTTCAATGCCCACTATGTACTCAACTCTGTGCTTAAATTTAATTTCCTTCCTCCTCCTTCTTCCCTAAATGCCAACTTCCAGCACTTAAAAGAGTAAATGGAATCAACTTTCCAACTAGGAAAAAACCAACCAATACCACCACCACACCCTCCCCACCCAAATTAAGTTGTAAACCCAAACAAATTATTACAAAGTTTGGGAAGCGTAATTTCTGAATTTGTAACTGGGACAATAAAAATATGCAGAAAAATCCCAAGATGTTTATTGAATCCAACTCAAAAGAAGATTCTGGAAGCTCAAATAATTTTAGGTGCCTGCTTTCTATTTAATCTTGGCATCCATTTTCATTAGTTTTACACTGCCTAATTGGAGGCTGGCTGGCTGGTCCTCTTTCAGTGAATGTATCTCTGTATGAGGTCTCAGGTAATGTACTGCTCTTTGTACAGGGGTACTCAGGAAAAATCTTCTGCCTACCTGACCTGTGTAACTGTAAGGAAGACTGACAATCTAAATATAACTTTGCATTCCCATAGGAATGCCAGGTCTTGATACCCAAACAATGCACAGAGCACAGTGAAAGTCAATAACAAATAGACCCATGAGATTTATCCCTCTCCTGCACTTCCCAGATATTGCAGGAATGGGAGAAAGGGTATTCACAACACTGCTTTATAATATCATCTCTTAAAATCTTGTGCAAGCTCTTTGTGATGCTAACAAGGACTGACTTATGACAGAAGGCACATTGTAGGAAAAAAATGTGATGGCCATTCCCTCTGTTCTTCAAGCAGAACAGGTTTTCAGGTAATGAAATAATGATGTACCATTCATATAAAAGTCAGAGAACTTATATGAAGACTCTTACTGGAAAATGAGTGTGCCTGAAAGGGCAAGTATCTCAGGGATCTCACTAAAGTGTCACTTTTGTCCAGCTTTCCCTTGTTTTGACAAAGCAGCTTACTTCCCACCTCACACACAGCTAGTTATGCGGACTGACTCAGGATGAGGGAAAAGGCCTATGGATTTTTCATCTTACTTTCTCCTTGTCTTCCCTGACCATTTGCTTAAAGAAAAGGATGCAGCAAGCAAACTCTGCAACTTTCTCAAAGGGGACATAATAGCTGCAATTATCAGCATTAATGAATAATTTTGACTCCTCATGTCTGTCTACAGCTTTCCCAGAACACGTGGATCATTCCCACAGAGCCTATTCATACTGACTCTTCTGTCACACACTGTCTGCTGGAAGAAGTAACCTGGCCTTGGGAGAGAAGACAGGGCATAGGTAGAAATTTGATATATGTCCCAGTAATTTCTAAGGTTAAAAGTAAAAAATCAGAAGTATTAAAAGGCATTCACTAAGGTAAGTTATCTTCTGACTTCAGCTTCCTTTTGACAACTCCCTGAATGCACCATACTTAACTGCATTTGAGCTGGGGTCTGGATTATAGTCTAGCCATCAGGAAAATAAGGAGGAATAAAAAGAACAAGGAAATGGAATGGAAAACAAGGAAACCCATATTTTGACATAATAAAAAATAAAATATGTTTAAAATGTGCAATAATAACCTGGAGATGCCCTGTGACCCATATGGATAACATCACTACTTAACTTCATCATCTACCTAAATTTATTCACAAGCTGATCAAACCATAAACAATACACAGAAATTTTCACGACAAGTTGTGGATTTCTTCTATTACCATTGCAAAGGGAGTATATTTTTACATGGGTTCTAACAGCAGGCTCAACCCTAAGAATTTGTACATCACTAAAATACATCCAAGGAATACATTTGGACTCTGTGACAAAACCCTTCCTGCTCCTGTTCTTGTTCAGTGAGCAGAGATATTTTATTATGCTAAACATACTGATGAAACAAACAGAGTATCATCTAATTCAAAATGTAGCCCAAAATGGCAAACATTTCCCAACACAGAAGTTTATGGAACCCTTGCATCTTCTTTGATTCAAAATATAGAACAACACCTGAAAAAAATTACAACCCCACCTTTGTATTTACCAACGATTATTGGAAATTAGATCATTCACCAATCCCTATCCTCTACTTCTAAGGGAAGCATTTAGACTATTGTACTTTCTCTAATCAGTTGAAACATTTGATATGAAAGCTGTATGCCAAAGTATCGTTTTATCGTTTTTACCTTTAAGTTTTACTTGCAGTCTTTATATTCATAAGTTCAAAAAAAAAAAAAAAAAAAAAAAAAAAAAAAAAAAAAAAAAACCAAAAAAAAAAAACAAAAAAAAAAAAAATCAGTGCTGCTTAAAAGATGACATTCACCTACTTTGTTTCAGAAAAAAACCTCAAACCAATCAGAGTATAGGGAAAGAACTTGATTAGATTTTGGGTTTTACTTTAAATCCTATGCAAAAATAATCTCTGAGATAAGACTGAATGTGGTAAAAAATAAACAGGGTTTTTTTATGTTAGCAATCGAGCAAAAGTACATTTGGTAAACTGTAGTCTGTCCATTGTGCAGATAAAATAAGGAAAAAACTGAACCACAAAAATGCAGATTTTCTGCCTTGAAATCCTAAGAGATGCTTAGAAAAAAAGCTATTCCTTAACTAGGGGAGTCTCTCTTCTTTATGATGTTTCAAATTAATCAAAAATGCTACATGATATAAGATTCCATTCACAAAATAAACAGCAATACTTCCATGGGATATTAAATTCCAAATCCTAAGTTTCAACTCATGTACATGACCCATGTAAAACATTATTCAATTACACTATTATTGAGCTTACATGTAACAATACTGATAAATGAATTATCAATAGATGCTTGATATTTAATTTTAAAATAATGCTAATTAATGTATTTTCTATAACATATATCATATACTGTCAAACTCCAATCTCACAAAGACACAAGCTTTTCTGGTAATAATGAAGAGAACCTTGAAATTCACTGATGAGAACTGGAGGGCACATAGAAAATGCAGCTGTGCAAATTATGTTAACAAGTAAAGACAGGGAGAGAACAAACTTCTCTGAAATCATACATCCTCCTCTCAGTACCATTTCATGTCTTAGAAAGTAGTTCATACATAGGATTTATGCTTTCTTCAAGAGAAAGGGTGCTCTCTTGGGCCCAGCCACACTCATTTCTAAACGGGTGGACACAGCACAGACTTTGATTAGCACAAAACAATGAGTGAATCTGGTAGGAATTTGTTGTTGCTTCTCTCCAGTTAAAACAGAAATGCAATGCATTGCATTTCTGCAAAAGAACAATTACATCACAGCAATGAAGAACTACACAGAACACTGGCATTTAAGTTTGCAAAATGACTACCAGAAAAGTTAAGACTTGTCACTTCTTTCCTAGATCTGATTCTGTTTGAATTATAACCAATTGCTAAAATGTCATTTACTTTATCTGACCACAATTTGACCTTACACTTCTTTGAATAACTACAAAGATATAAATCAATGTGAAAAATAACATCCTATATTGACAGGGGCAGACCAGGTGTTTTAATCACATCTAAAAAATTTAATTGCACAGCAGCTGCATACAGAAAACATGTTTGCACCTGTACATCTGCTTAATTTTAGCTGAAAACATTCTGCTTTAGCATTCATTGGACATCTTTGCATTTTTAAGTGGAGGGTGACAGAAAGTTCATTTCTGAAATAAAACTAACTGAGAAAAGTTTTACTGAAACTTCTTTGTCTGTCAAAATGGTATCTTTCTCCCTCCACCCCACATACTATAATCAATCTGGTTTTTGTATCACTTATTCAGGAGTTTGGAGCACTGGTTAAGGCCACTGAATCTCACTGCTGCGCCTTTCCTGACCCAATTTAGAGTTCAGAATGAGTTCAGAAAAAAACCCATCAGCCAAGTTAAATCAGTAAGTGCAATAAAGCATAATTTTTTAGGATGCTCACAGTACTACTATTGACAGAAGGCTTCCTAGCATTTACATCTTTGGTTACACAGGTACTGGAGCAGACTCTGCCTCACTCCTCCTTGCAGAAACTTCACAAGCTGGAGGCAATGTGCAGACTGAGAAGGAAAAAGAAAAAAGAAGCAACTGAAACAAATATAACCCTTGAAATGACAACTACTAGGAATAGTCAGTAATCCAACTGTATGGATTCAATATAAAGCTCTTACAGAAACTGCCAAACCCTGTGAGCATGATTGATCCCCCAAAGAAGGTTCAGGCCAATTCTTATCAAAACATACTCACACATTATATAAGGTACAAATTACGTTTCCCACTCTGTGGAACATTAGCTACCCCGACAGTGATCTGTTCAGCCATGTGTGATTCGTTAGGTTTTCCTTCTGTTCCTGAACATGAGCTGTAGAAGAGAGCAGCCCCTGGACCCCAGCCTGCTCTGGGGAAGTGTGAGAAGTCAGTGACATTTCCTTGTCTCGTGGCGTCAGGAACCCGCAGCCCGCGGCGCTCTGAATCACCACCCCACACGTGCTCTGCCGGGCTCTGCAGCGGCACAGGTTTTATAAATAGTGCCTGCACAGGGTTTCAGTGTGCTTGGGCAAAGGACATTTTTATTTGAGGACTGCCCTCGCTACAGACAGCCTTGTTACCAGGGGTGAGGTTTATCGGATTCGAAGCAGCACTGTTAGTATTCAGGACACATTTCCAAGTGCATATGACATGTCAGCTGCTTACATATCTTCCAATTCTGCTTCACATACTCCTTTTAAAGTTAAACATGAAGTGACAGAAGTGTAGAAATATCTGTGTCCTGCACTCTGTGAACATAACAGCTGAAAAAACCACCTTGACACGTCAGCTGACAACAGAAAAAAATATCCCCGATCTCTGTTGAGGCATTGTGATTCCTAACATCAACTATTTGTAACAGAGAGGACAACTCAAAACACAGAATCATGAATGTCACAATTAAATATATATATAAAAAAGCATGAAGCATGCCCCCAGTCAGAGTTTCAGCCTTTGCTTCTCTTTGTGTCTGTACATCTACCTATTATACTTCACAGAGACATCCCAGAGATCTAAACATATGGCTAGCTAGTAGTTTATTTCAGCTATTTTCTTTTAAAAGATATTTTCCTGCATCTTCCATTGATAGATACAACATTTTCAGCAGCTAGTTCTTAAATCATTTAAATAAAGGAAGCATGCCCTGCAGCAACTCACTTTCCTTCAACATTAATTTCCTAATACTTTCAGTTTTTTCTCTCTTTTCTCCAGGTTCCTCCTTCAACATCTCTCTAATTCTACATTCAGCTATCATTTTCAAATCCAGACCACTTTATTGCTCAAATTCCAACTTCTAGGAACACATGGGCAACTGGTAGAGCTTATGACAAACACAGCACGTTGTACATTGCCAAAGGATTTCTTCCTAGCGTCATTCATATTTAATTTTACATTCAAGTAACTACTAAGAAAATTTTGACCTTTTAGTATTTGATTTTTGAGAAGCCATATGATAAAAAATGACCTTTACCTTATAGTTGGGTGGTGGGGTTGGTTATGTTATGCACACTCCTGGCATGGGGTAGGAGTGGGGCTGGAATGACACTGAACCTCTTTAAAAGCCACATGTGCCCACATAACCTTCAACATCCTGCACATGCTGTAAATTCCACGGGAGACATTTCTTATGTACCTTGAAAGGTGAAGAGCTTCAGCAACCTTGTCAAGATTCTTATCTGTACTCAGAGGATGGGGCCTAAATTTAATCTTGCTTAGTTCTGCATTAATCAGAACTGACTACACACTGAGGACAGTGAAACCGTAGTCAGCTGTAAAACCAGTGGGAGACCAAAATGTTCTGGTAAACAAAGTACTCACAACTCTCTCTCATGGTGTTTCTCAGATAATGGGTCACAAATGGAAAAACTGGGAAATTTCAGCAAAAATGTCACATGTTAATGGAACAATCTTAAGGAGGCCAAAATCTTCAGCCAGGTCTTAGATGTAACAACAGTCCACATTTTAAAGATGAGATGAAAGGAAACCTATTACAAAAACACTCATCTTCAAAATGGGCAAAGAGGCCACCCAGAAAGTTTGAGAAACTACTAGCCATTGTATCCAATTTACTTGTTTTATTATTTATTATTCACTATAGTTATTTGTGTAAGCATCTTATATTCCAAAAGGTCACTGTTCTAGAAGTCACTGCAAAAAAATCTAGATAAAACAAAGGCACCCGTTTCTGGGAAGCAGGTACCTTCAAATGTTTTCTGATGCTAATATTAATGCTCCACAGTGGAGGTGACACTTAATCACCCTAGAAACCCTAGAAACCAACTGTGTTAGTGCAATATGTAGTTGCTAAGTGAAATGTATAAATGTGTAACTTGCTGATCCAAGTGATAGAAGAGCAATAAGAAAAGGTGCTCTGCTAGCTTTCATGCTTTTAAAAAATGAGGGGCTTGTTGGATATGCGAGGGCCAAAGGCAGCCTTGGCTGCAGTGCCCATGTGACAGTGGAATTCTGGATGCTGGAAGGAGGAGGCAGAACCAAATGCAAGATTACAACCCTGGGCTTTTGGAGAGCAGACTTCGGCTTCTTCAAGGACACTGACTTGAATGTGAGTCAGCAATGAGCTCTTGCCACAGAAACAGCTAAGGGTATCCTGGGCTGAGCTAGGAGGGCTGTTGGCCCCGCTGCTCTACTCAGCACTGATGAAACACACCCGGCGTGCAGGGTCCAGCTCTTGCTGCCCAGTACAAGAGAGGCGGGGAGCTACAAGAGAGATTCCAGCACAGAGACATTAAAATAAATAATGGATGGGAGCATCTCCAATATAAGGAGAGGCTGAGGGAGCTGGGGCTGTTTAGCCCAGGGAAGAAAAGCCTCATAAAAGAAAAGCCTCATGTGGAACCCCATAAAAATACAGGATTCTGAAGGGAATGTGTAAAGAAGACGGACAGGCTCTTTTCTGTAGTGCCTGGTGACAGAACCAGAGACAAAGGGCATAAAATGAAACACAGGAGCTTCTAACTGAACATAAGGAGAAATATTTATATTGTGAATTTGACCGAGAGCTGACACAGGTTGCCCACAGGCTGTGGGGTCTCCATCCTTGGAGCTATTCCAAAGCCATCTGGAAATGGTGTGAGCAACTTGCTCTAGGTGATCCTACTTGAGCAGGGGCCTGGAACAGAGGACCTCCAGATCTTCCTTTTAGTCACAACTGATTTCTGAGTCTGTGATTTTGTGAATGAGATAATACCATACAGCAGAACAAACAAAGCTAAAAATGACTATGTTTCATAAAAGTAATGCAGAGAGCGTTGCACTGTTCATTAATAAAGGGTGACTAACTTCAACTGAATATTGCAACCCCAAACTGAAGAATGTACAACAAAAGGGGTTCTGGACAATGTAAATTTTCAACAGAAGAGAGTTAGGAGAGCAGATTATTTATTTTGGCCATGGTGGGATCACATGTACCAACTTTAGCAAGTACAGTATCCTTTCACTCCCATGAGAAACAAAACTGCTTGCAGGGCTCCTCTGTACCCTTGTTTAATCTGTGACACTGCAATTGGAATTTGTCACTCTAGGAGCTACATCTGATGTTACAGCCTGAAGCAGAGCTCAACCAAAATAAACAATCTGCTCTATTCTGCTTAGACTAATACGACAGTGATGTAAGCCCCAGCACAGTGGAAAATGCATAAATGGGCTGCCACACAGAACATGCACGCAGACAGTAACACAGCTCACAAGTTTTATTACTAATACACATCATGTGTAAGAAGCCTTGCTTGGACTTTGGCTTTGCTACACAATGGTATTTTTTGTGTGTGTGTTAATGGGGAAAATATGCCTATTATTTCAAAAGACCCTAGGAACTTTGTGCTGCACAGAGAAAACATCTTTTTCTTAAAAAAAAAAATAAAAAATAGTTGAGTCAAAAATTTGTTTCATCACAACTTGTGCACAATTACTAGGGTGGGAGAGCTGAATAGGATTCTTTTACCATAAACATCCCAAATTGACTCAGCTGTGCAGTATTTGTCCCAATATCTTGTGTTTGAATACAGTATTTTCCCTTCCCTCTCTGTATTTCTCTCTCTCTCTGGTATTTGATTTAGGGTCTCTGGAGCTTTGCCAGCGCTAGGCTGTTTGTTCCAGTTGCACATACAGGCTCATTTATGCAAATAGTCACGCTGAAACCCTAGCCTGGTTATTCCTTCTACTCAGGATCACTCCATCAGAAGGAGGATGGGGAGGCAAATGCTGTACATAATTCTGTTAAATTCATCAGCCAGAATGGCTGACCTTAAATCTGGAGCCTTACACGCAGTCATTTTTCCTTTTCTCTGTCCCCAAGCTAAGAGAGCCCTGCAAAGGCAACTGACTGAGCAGGTCACATTTTTCTATAAAGTAACAAGAGGTTATCCTGTTCACATAATTTTATTTCAGGAAAAAAAGAGAATGCAGTGAAAAGGAAAGCAACAAGGTCACTTCAATAACATCACAGAGTATTTTGTAACTGCCTCGCTATTTATATATTTTTATCTTCAAAGATGAATTTTAACACAGAACATTTTTATAAGAAAAGGCAAAGAAAAGCAGCAACAACAAAGATAATTATGTAAATAAAGTAGCTCATGAAAGCAAAGGGCTAAGGAGCAAAATCTTTCTCTCTCGACAGCAGGCACAATTCATACTGCCCCGGTGCAAGCTTTCCCATGCTGTCCTGCCAGTGACCCCAGCTCTCGTGTGTAATATCATTTTCTCAGAGGACACGAGGTTATCTGTTCTGGGTGAGAGCTCAGCTCCCGTGTTCCATCTCATCACGGACCTCTACACGAGCCCAGCTGAAGTGTAGCGGCTAACATTTGAAATGAGAGCTGTGGAGGACACTTCCAAAGCAGCAGCCGCCCATCCACACCCTGCAGAGAGAGGCGGCCCTGGCGCATCCCGCCCTGCTCCGTGTCCTGCCTCGGGGGCACAGCCCGGACCGGGAGTGCTCGCTCCCGCTGGCGCTGCCAAGGACCAGGGTGCCAGCCCGCACTCGGCACTTGGGCACTGACTTTTGGCCGTGGCACCACAGCACGGCAATACCGGCGACCTCAGAAACCCCGTGGGTTCTCCGCTTCTTACTCTAAGCAGCGTCCTCCACTACATCCTGCTACTGAAGGCATCGTGCCTTGCGCGCACTCGTTTGCATTCCCAAGCTGTATCCCGGGATGTGGGTGGGATGCGGGTGGGATGCGGGTGGGACGTGGGTATTCCCCAAGCCTCCCTTCCCCCAGCCGCGATGCTCAGACCTGCCCCTAGATGGGGATACTGTCCGCAAATCGCTGCGCTGGGATTACAAATTCAATTCTCCCAGCACAAGAAAATAAAATTAAGTACTGACTATTTATTAATCTCTGGCCCATTTATGAACCCCCTCATCCTTCTTACATATTTCTCTAGCCAGGGCCGGCACACGCCAGGGATCACATTAAAGCCTTTAACTCTCTCTCATCCGTTTTCTGCACTGCAATAAGAGAGATTTTCCAATCTCACAAGACTAGACAGGAAAAGGAAGAGCTGACGGCATCTCTGAGAAAACTCTGGATGCTTCCTAGATTAGCAGCAGCCAGCAAGTGATGTAGGGACAACTCTGTCGTGAGAAGTGACATATTTCAACAAGGTATAATCATGTTGAAAACACCAAGGGGATTCATGTGTTAATTGTTTGGTTTAACTCACATGGCACATAGTATCTTTCACACTTATTGCCAAATGAGTTCTCTTCTTCATATTAATTTCTATTTTCAGCTTGACACTTTTCTCAGCTGGTTGCAACTAACTAGCACTGTATTGAAAAGTCAAAGCAAACCCCTAGAGAATACATTTGTTACCCAAATAACATAATTTCATTTTTTCCCCATTTTTTCTGCAGCATTAAGAGGGATTTCACATAGCAGAATGAACTGCATGAATATAAACAGATCAAACAATTTAGCTGGCGTACTCACAAGTCCCTTTCCACTTCATTACATCAGGAACCTGTTCTGTGCTGGCTTGCCCCTCTTAAAGTCATTTCCACTTACACTTGGAGTGCATCTCACTGTCATATAAATTGGAGATATTTTATATGCACTATGTGCTAGTATGAATGGACAAAGGCATGAAGCAAAGAATTCTTTCCTCTGTGATTACTAGTCTCTGCCAAGGTGATTACTACAGTATTTTTTCCTACTCAAGCTTGGGAAAGAGATTCTGCAGTGTGTTTCCGAGAATTTCTTCTAGAAAGTCTGTATGTTCAACTTTATGTAAAATAAATTGATAGAAGATTTGAGAGTTGTTGGTATTTCTGTATGAAAAAATGAATTTATTCCATTATAAGTAAAGAAAAAAAAAAGGAAAGAAAAAAATGAAAAGGAAAGACTATGCATAGTGAAACAAAGCAGACAATCAAATAGAAGTAGACAGAATAATTATAGATGTCTGAATAACACTCCAGATGGCATTTTGGGCATCACACTTAATAAGCAGGCTCTTTCAGGGGACCAGCATGTTAGCACATTATTGCAACAACTGGAAACCAGCAGCTGAAGCATGTCTGCCTGATTATCCAGGGAGCAGGATCCATGCAGTTGCTAAACCTCCCAAAAAATACAGTGCCTGAATGCTTATTGGTATGGCAGGTTCAGGAACCCATTTTTCTTAACAGTAATATGCTTTAAAGAAGTTACCACAGACAGAACTACCACTCACTTCATGAAGAAGAATTCTGAGGCCAGTTAATCTGGTCTAAGTTTGAGCATTTAGAAAAGATATCTTTTTTGGCATTAATTACCCAACTCTATACATTTAAATGAAAATGTTTGTACTTCTGCTCAGATGAAAATCAAGTTGGTCCCTACACTCTTCTCTCTTTGTGCAAATTAAATTTAGTAAAAGCAACAATTACAGCTGAAAGGGAGTTTACACTATGATTTAATTTTATTCCTTTTTTCACCATTGGAATCCACAAACGACTACTGCAGTTGCAACTGTTGGGGTTGAATGGTAAATTGCATGCCAAAATAAGCCTGATATCGTGTCAGTTATCTTCTCAAATGAAATACATCATCCTCAGTACAGCAGAGAGTCCCACTGCTGATATGCAACCCTCAGGAAATGTATTTCGGGGATGGAAGGTCTGATATTCACATCAAGTAGAAAGACTCTTAGCAACACCCATACCACAGTAAGTCATGAATCTATTCTAAAATGGCAATTCTGTGAAAATAGAATATATTATATTTTCCCAAATGTCAGAAATAATGTCCCTTTTTATTTTCAATTTCAAATCAAGGTTGCACCATAGAACTCTTACTGATCCAAAATCAGAGACTGACGGTTTTAGCTCTGGAATCAGAAGCTGAAGCACTGAGTACCTTCATTCTTTTTCTTTGATTCCTGTGTTTAGGTTTCCCCATTAATGACTCCTCAGGTCTCTTGAACAGATGTACACATAAAAATCCTAACCAAAAACCCCAAAGCAAACAAACAAACCAAACCCTTAACATTAATCCTGGAGATATTAGTGAAATAAATACTAATATACCAATATAAATACTAATTATTAAAAATAGAATTTTTAATAATTCTATAGCTCATGGTATGTTTTTGACTGCTTGCCTTAAAAAAAATACATATATTGACTACTCCTGGATTTGGAAAAAAACCCAAAAAACCAAACCACCAAAAAAACCACCCACCCCCTTATAAGTGCTGTAGAACATATTTGTAAATTAAAGAATTTGCAGACCTCTCCTACCTCCCCAAGGACATTAGGTGCTTGTTCTGAAAACAGAAAATAAATTGTGCGTGATTTGCTGTTGTTGGTTTGTTTTGGTTTCTCCCCTGGGATCATTATTATGTCACTGTTTCAGAAAGCACACTCTTATGTACCTCCTGGGTGCAAAATCTGGCATTGTCTTTGTTAAACTTCATAGAATTGGCAATAGACCACCCCTGTCACTGTCCATGTCTCTGTGCAGGGCCTCTCTCCTTTCAAGGAAATCAGCCAGTTTATTATCACTGGGAAACTTGCTACACCTTTGAGTAACTTGTCTACATTTCTGCTAAAAGAAAGTAACTACAAAAACATCTAGAAAGACTGTCATGAAAAAAATCACAGACAGGGCCTTTGCTTGGTAATTTATACCAGATAAAATGTGCATCCTGATTTGACAGGGTTCTGTGAATGGCAAGATCTTGTCTTTTTTCTTCACACTCCATAATTTCTACTGGCAGAGGAAAACAAACAAAAAATCCAAATCAAAGCAAAATGTAACCCAAAAAGCTAAGAAATTCAACACAAGCCAGAAAACAGGGAAAGGTATTTGTTCTCAAAATGTAAGTTTACATTACACAAAGTTTGAGCATAATTAATTAAAAAGTAAATTCAACAAGGAAAATCAGAGTGCTGAGTATTATTTCTGCCCAGCATGATTAAGTAAACTTTGTGGAAGAGGTTTTAGCATTTCTTGGACTAACTCTGAAACACTGCATGCCAGATAAGCCACAAGGGAAAGAAAAGGCATTAAAAAAGCTCGAAAATTCAAAGGCTGCCAAGTTCTCTATTGTCAGTTCAAGAGTTCCCATCCACCCTGTACATAGAAATCTCCTTGAGCAGCATCTAGGCTATGCAAGTAAATGATGGAAACGTTAAAGAAATGTAAAAGAAATGTAACTGAAGTTTAGTTTGCCAGCATCAGAGCAATGTCTCACACACTTGCTCTGGAGGGGATGGAAATAAGAAATGGCTCACCTCTGCCAGACAGGATTTTAATGGAGTTTGGATCTTAATATGCTTTGGCATTTCTCTGACCTCTTTTATACTATGGGGCACCTTGTTCCTCTTTTTTATCTTATCTGTGTCCTTTTACATGATGCAAAAACATTTGACAAAACTTCCAGAGACTTCTGCCATTCTACTATTAATCTCACTATCAGTAAAATAGTGAGAAATTATTATCCCTTAAAAAATGACAAGAAATACACAAAACTTTTCCCAGTTCCAAGAACCCCAAAAAATGCTCCCAAAATTATGTCCCGATTCTTCTTCTTCTTTCTTCTGTTATTTGTCCCAAATGTCTAATTTTTTTTTTTCCAAAGTCCAAAACATAATTTCTTGAACAGTTAACAACATATAACAAAGAGAATAAAGCAGAGGAAAGGTTGTCCTCATAAAAGGGTATTTTCACCCAGATGCATCAGCAGAAAATCAGCACAATCCTGAAATGGTACATGAAGCCATGTCATGGACTCTGCCCAGGCACAGCAATATGCTGTCTGTAGGTCATCTTCAGTGGAAGTCTGAGATTTAATTCAGAAATATTTCTTTGAGTGGATTCACTGATCCTCAGCATTACGACTACTTAGGAACCACTAGTGAAGATGGCTTCTGAGTTCCAGAGTTTTTCAGGATTTGTCAGTGTGAATCCCTTGCACTAAAATAAATCAAAGTGTTTACAGCAGAAGAAAGATACTCCTGGAGCTTCTATGAATTATCAGCTCATGAAAATGCCACTGCTTTACTAGATGTTCTCAGATAAAGGTGACTACCATTCATTATTTGAATTATAGCCATACCCAAAGGCACAGGGAAGAATGATGCCTCATTGCACTGGGCACAATATAAAATAGAGAATGAAATACAATTCCTAACATAAGATAGATAAGAATCTAAATAAACAAAAGAGGTAAAAAGGCATTGGGAAGTAAAATGACTTGTCTGGAATAATAGGCACCTTTTTTACCAGATGAACAACAGAGACACCACATAGGTGGCCAGAATCAGGATGAATGTCTGATACCTGTGGTTCACAGCGTCACAGTGGGAACAGAAAGAGTGTCTTTCACAAACAATCTAAATCAAGACATTTATCTCAAACAGAGAAAAATAACCAGAGCCTACAATTACTATGATTGCCATGGTCACAGGCTCATGGAATGGAATGTCCTTCTTACATTGTCAGGAAAATTCAAACTGTGAAAAATTTACTCATTTCTTGGAGAGACAGGTAAAAGAAAAAGCGAGTAGGCAGCCACCGTTACCTGTGGAGAGATCTGCATCATTACCATACAGGGATGGTGGATGCAGAGAGATGATCCTACAGAAGCCTCCATTCAATGGTTGCTGGGACCAGCAATAGGAGAGCAGAACATCACAAACCAGAGGGAAACTGAATTCAGGGATAAACTTTGAGTAAGACTGTTTTGCTGAGGAAAGTAGCATTTACAAACAGACAACAAGATTAATCATCTGTTGGAGTAAAAAAAAAAAAAAAAAAGAAAGAAGATGGTAGCTTAGGTTACTAATGAAAACAGTTCATTAATGCTTAATCTTTTCCCTTGTGAGAGAAAGTGTGTAAAACCCCACAATTTAGTATGATTAGAGGCCTTTTTTTGTTTCTGTTCCACATTGAGAACCTTGATTTTGAACAGGAGAAGTTGCTCAGGATAAAAGAGCCTGTCAGGGCGCAAGTGAAAACTTTTGACATTCACAATTACTCTACCTATCTCTTTGGGCTCTCTGTCCCTCATTTTCAACATATTCATATCATAGTGTCATCAGGATTTCTGTTAGTGTAACTGTGTAGAAAAGCCTATAGAATGAAACTGCTAAAACCCAGCTTTATTCTCTAATGACTGCCCATCAAAATGTTCAGATTACCTGTCAAAGAGAAGATGTTTTTAAATTTCTAGTTCTTCAAGCCATGTGGGAGCCCAAAAATCCCATCTCTGCTGCTTTTGATAATCACACCACTAAGAAAAAATAAGCAATCACAATGTAGCTGACAATCACAATAATTATTCCAGCAAAGTGCAATAACTTGCACCTTTATAGCAATTCTGTGTTTCCAAGATAGAAAAAAAATCCTACACTTCTCAATAAAATAAGTAAATTGAAATATGTTACATAGTTGCTAGTTACAGAAAATGATCTTTTTTTCAAAGCATTTCAAGAACTCAAGAATTTGCAACATGTATTTTCATGAAAGGTTTGATGTCCCTGCAAATTAGGCAGAAGCCTCAGGTTTGGAAGAAGTATGTTGAATTTCTTCTGTCAGAGATATGATGGACATACACACTGAGGTCTTTATATAGACAACTAACTGAGACAGATATTGAGGAACAATTATCTCACAATAAAAATCCTTATATACTTACCATGTTTGAAGTCATTGTGTTATGCAGATACTCTGCTCCATAATAATGTTATTTTTTAGAAATACAGCAAGACACTCAGACTGCAACAGTTGTTATGAGAATAGTTTTCACATTTAAATCCCTTCTTGCAAATAAGTCTGTAACATCATTTATCCACATTTTACTGATAAAGAGCTGAATAAATAATATTTCTCTACCTCAAAAAGGAGGGTAATTAAAGAAAGAAAAAACCCATTTATGAGTATTTTTTAAACTCC
This sequence comes from Prinia subflava, assembly GCF_021018805.1. NCBI lineage: Eukaryota > Metazoa > Chordata > Aves > Passeriformes > Cisticolidae > Prinia > Prinia subflava. The sequence goes on along the minus strand of NC_086248.1, from coordinate 77,037,585 downwards.
CTTAGTAATGAACCCAATATAAAGGACTTTGAGTAATAAAGCCAATAGTGAAGTAAAGGATATTAGATGTATAGCTTATGCTGCTTACTTAGAACCAGTGAAAATGTAAAGAATAAAACCCTCAGCTTTTCACTCCCTAAAAAATAAATCACTGTTTTGAACTGCATAGAATACATTATACTTCGTTATATCACTGCACTATTTCAGAAGCTAGGGACTGAAAACTTCTAGGAGGGTGGGCAATATAAAAATATTTCCCAATGGAATTTGCTGTAGTGCAGGGGTGATGCTTATGAAACCCACAAGAATATCATCTTGACTTCTTTTGCTGAAACTGTGTTTGTACCTATTCTTTATGACAAAGATTTATTTTTATTTATATAAGCATCCTTTCTCAGAGGGCATTTTACTGGATATGACTTTCTGCTCAGAGATAGAAGCTTCCAGGGCTCTGATATCCATAAAGGTAACAAACAGCCTGGTAGCACTGTCAGATGCATCAAAAATCTGACAGGAAGAGGGAAGGGAAAAGGAAGGATTGATTCTAACCAGTTCAGACTTTGAATTTTCTAATGCAGATTATTTTTGAATATTATGTTTTTTACTAAAGCCATACAAAATAGACCAAATACTTCTGCAAACATTTGTCATCTTTCCTCTTTTATGTCTCAGCTCTGCTTCACTGGTTCCACTGAATTTGACTCTTTATACAGGCATTAAATTACAATATTATAGGTATTTATGGCTGCAGTTTAGGTAACCAAGAATACTGCTGGTTTTCAAAAGCAAATGAACATGCATTTTTCTATTTTTCTTCTTCTTTTTAAAGGGGATAATTTTTGTTTGTTTGTTTTTGGAGTAAAAGATTCCAAATTACTTCTTCTGGAATATTAATATTCTGAATGGTAACACAGATAATTTTCTAACACTTGTGCATTTCCAGATGAAATTAGAGAAAATTAAAACGAAAGCTGATAACTGGATTACTGACATTACTCAGGCAGGTAGTTACAGGAGACTTTTTTTGCCTCTTTTTTTTTTCCCCAGAAGAGAGAAAACAGAACAGAGTCCTGTGCACTGACATCCACTGCATATCTGCCCAAGAGTTGAAGCAGTCAAAATGTTTTGAAGGACAGCCCTTAAGTGTGTAATAACTTAAAAAACACTGTAGGGTATAAAAAGTCCCTTAAGAACATGCAATAAACTTCCCTCTATCACGACAGACAGATATCCTTCTATGCACCCAATAAAAATTCAGAGAGCACTGTATTTGCATACATGATGAAGACATCAGTACAGTGCTGAAAACACACTGGAGACCAAGCACTGCCCTAATGTTAAGTACATTATATGTTTTATTGGACAGATTTTGGGAGCAGAACTGTATAAGCAGCTGAAGCTTTGTCTGTATAGAAGGCAATACAAAATTTACTCACAGAAGGAACTCTGCTAGCTTCATCCCTCCTAGATACATGCTGGAAAATTCAGGACCTGGGATAAGACCACAGTCACCATGCAAACAGTTAAATTGTAGTTGTTACTGTTGCTTTTTTTCAACTTCTCAGCTTCCAAAAAGTAAAGTACTTTGTACATAGTCTAACAATTCCATTGGAATTTTTAACCAAACAAGCCTAATCAATATTTCCAACCCACAGGTGCAAAATATAATTAAATAAGAGATTAAGTAATGCATACAGAGGCAGTACCTGTTGAGGAACAGTTCTATCCCTTAAGTACTCTGCTACATTCATGTTCTGTATAATGATTTTGTCATGGTTGTTTTCTAAAAGATGCTGTATATGTCATATCAAAAACATGGTGATAACACTTGAGTCTGTTTAAATGAAACAAGAACTGGCATAAGGTTAACTTTACTGTTGTTACAGCATAAAGTTGTAAAGACAAGCCAGTGACTTTAAACTGTTCACAGTATTTATTATCTGAATGCTGCTGCAAAATGCATTTTTATAGCCTCAGCACTTGGTAGGCATTAAATAGCTGTCAGAAGAGATTTCAAGAGTAACCTTGTTAAGTTTTAACACAGATTTCGCTGCACAGCCAGCCTCACCAAAATTGCCTAGCTCAGGTATAAGCAGCTACGCACAGCCTTACCTGAGTTAGCGCGTCCTTCCCTGTCTTTACAGGACTGCAAGAGTGTCTGCCACCCCACGTCTCCAGAGGAGACACCACCTGAGCCTTTGGGCTTCAGCACACTCAACTCCCCTCTCCACGCACATGAGGAAGGCAAGGAAGTCACTGGGGAACTACTGGACTTTGAGTGGTTTAGTTCCCACCCTGATATAAATTGTGCAGGTTCTCACTCCAAGCAAATGCGAAATTATCCATCTGGCTGTTCAACATTCCAGGTCATATCAGCTGAAAGCATTTAGAACACGGACACACTATACTTGGGAAAAAGCTTAGTCCAATTCTTCACTTAGTCCAATTCATAACTTGACACTAAAAAATAAAGAAGATATATACTATACGTATACTTCAGTACTTTCGTAACATAAATAGTAAATATGTGCAAACCAGGGGAAAAAAGAAAATATTGGAGAGAGAAATAGAGAAAGTGTGAAATGTGCACTTCCCCCCCGGCCCCCACCCATAGTGCATGTAACAGGCATGGAGGAAAATAAAAATGAGTCTGAATTATGAAAATTCTATGTCTAGGGCTAATTGGTTTGCAGTTTACTGGAACTCACTATGTCTGCTTTTCATCGGCTGTAATTCACCAGGCTGAAGGACTTGAGCACAATGATGCTTCAAGTGACAAAATGAAAATTCAGAATAGTAAGTATAATCAGAATTACAGGGAAAATACGCAGGCATTCATAGTATTTGGTCTGCATCATGCTTTGTGTTTGTAAATGCATGGATAAGGCAATCCTGCAGCATCTGCAATCGATTCTCATAATTACATTGATATATTGAGACTTAAATTAAAGCCATCTCCTCTAACACCAACACAATATGTTACTGTAAAATACTTGATCAAGCTTCTTTGACAACTGTATGTAGCTTAGGTTTAACTTTGAGACTCTAAACAGACTGTTGGAGAGGAGGACTACTTATGAGCAATACTTTGGAAATACTTCCTATTAAGGAAAGAACAAGAAAATCAGAGAGAAGGAGATTGCAGTTGCTAGTACTGGAAATATTTTCAATGTGTCACTGATTTAGAAAGTAAAATAGAAAGACGCTGACAGATGTTTTCTCTTATGAGGAAGAATGAGAAAAAGGACTAGATCTTAATTAATGTGGAATGGTCCTTTAAATAGAGCAAAATATTTGGAATTTAGAAAACTACCAAATTTTCAGGTTTTGTGTGTAATGGAATACAGAAAAAAATCAGCAAAACTCAAGCTCTATCTTGTGAGAAAAGCAGGTCTGAGTAGGTAGAAATTTGGGTGGGCCAGCTGCAGCTTACAAGACCAGGCACCCAAGTAGACAGTGCTCAGTGGGATTGTTTATTTTTTAAAATTAATTGAAAAAATAAAGCTACTTATGTGTAATGCTTCCTTTTTCAAAGCTGAATTTCCCTACTACAGTTTCCTTAGTGGAACTTCCGACATTTTAACTCCAGTTTTGGGCAAGTCTCCTAGGCTGACCGATTCAGGCACAGGGTTCTGGAATGGAAGCTCAATTGGCAAAACTGGTGAGTGGATACTGGGTGGACAGTTTGGAAGGCAAAAATCTACATTACTTTTGATCCATGTTACACATGAGAAAAATAAATTTTCCAGGCGAGCTAGGGAGGGCACTGTGGGCTTCTCCCATGGGAGACAGGATAAAGAACCAGGTATAGAAATAATTAGCAAAGAAATAATTAGCAAAGAAATAATTAAAGAGGGAAAAGTAGAAGACGAGGCAACAAAAGTGGTCAAGAGCAAAATCCTAAAGAATGCTGCAATAGAGGACTTACGCAAGAGAATTTCAAGAATAGCCACTAAAAAAAGAGGGGAGTGACAGCAGAGCTGAGTGAGGCCTCTCAGGAGAGCTTAGAGGATAAAGGTGCTGAGGAAGAGAAAAAGGAAGTAGCCCAGGACAAGAAAGCCAGGCAAAGGTTTTCATGGAGTTAGGGTAGAGTTAAAACAGTGACACTGAGCCAGAATAAAAGCAGTTATGGCTGCACTGCAAGCAGATTCTCTGGAGTGGAGAGTGTGGCATCTGTTGAAAACACACAGGGCAACACGGTCTAATCTGTTCTGTACAGGTACTTACACCATGCTCACCACCAAAATGCAAATGCCCTCCAGCAGTGCATTAAGCTACATGATTAACATCTGCTAGTAGTTGTGCTAATTTCCATCATTCTAAACCAGTGAGAGTTAAGGAAGCTCTTAAAAAGAGGCCTTTTCAAGGCAGGAAGGCAAGTCAGGTTAATATACATCCCACTGAGATCTGTCAAGACTGTAAATCACCATCCTAGGACAGATTTCTACTTATCCAGAGACTACAGTGTTCATTGCAGGTAGCATCATGACATAGTCCTTGAAAGGCTAAGAGTTACAGGAAATAATTTTCCAAGCAGGCTGCCTACGGTTAACAGAAGAATTTTACAATGAACACATTTAAGGGAAGGATCCCAGTAAAATCCCTGAGGTCTGACTCAGTTTTTATTTACAAGTTCATCCTTACTTGGCACCCAGTACTTTCAGTACTTTTCTTTTTTTAAACCCTGCATAAGGAAGAAGAAACAAGTTTTCAAAATCATGGCTAAGTTCTGCCAGATTGTTCAAGCCTACAAACCATTGATAACGATCCATTTTGAACTACATGAAAGAATATTTCCATGATATCTAGGACCTGAATAATGCCAACTCAGATTTGCCTTATTAATGCCATGCAGATTGGACCATTCTAATGTGAAATAAGCCTGTATGCTGAGCTGACACTAAAAGGAGGCACTATATGCATGAGAATTCTAAATATGAAAAGAGGCACAGCAATGTCATGAAGGCTATACCTGGTTTCCTCTCTAAATTTCTCAAGAAAATACACCTAGATCACACTCTTATGATGTTTCCTTAGAACTGCCACAGAAAGATTTATAAAGGCACACATGGAGAGTGACTGTCTAACACCCACCATCCAAATTCCAGTGTTTCAAAAACTGATCGTAACCATCACATTGGGTTAGAGACTTATACTCCTCCTAAGTTGTCAAAATTGAAGATACATTCTGCTTTGAAAAGTTTTATTTATCAACATTGCAGTCTAAATAACAATATTTTCAACAGGTCAGTACTTTGTAAATCCTTCCAATGTATGGCTTTACAGATAGAAAGATGCCTAACTCTAAGTTACAGCACTGACTTCTAAGCCTTCTGATATCTTCATTATCTGATTCAATAAACATGACTGCATTTCCCCTGTTGAAGCACTGGGTAACAAGACCTCCCCCTAATATTTAGTTTCAACTTACTGAACACAAATCAAACCCTGGATAACTGGATCCCAGACTGTGATAAATATGCCACTGCTGACTTGTTTACCCAGCACTTAACTTTGTGGTATCTTTTTGAGCAGCACCTGAATCAACCAGAAATCCAGTGGCCACCAACTTAGGTGTTTTTTTGCTTGCCATTTACTCTTAAAATCATTGGAAATCCCTGTATCATGTCCCAACTAGCAATCCCTGTATCATCTCCAGCAACTTAGCACAGAAAAGGATTAAAAGAGTGACCATCAGTCTAAAAGACAGCTAAGTCATTTACCGAATAGTCAATCACTGTGGCCATTCACTTTCTGTCTATTAAGTAATTGTCTTCAGCACTGCAAAGAACTGAAAATAAGCCTGGCAGTTTTCCTACAAGGTGCCTGCCTTCTACATAACAAATAATTGTTCCTGTCCATCACAATTCAGACACTGTTTTTAGGATTCAAGGACCTTGACATCAGGGTTTTTTGAGTAGTGTATTATTTTTCTGATGAGGTGGGTACTGCAAAGCCATACTTCTAAAAGGCTTCTCTTTACTCCCTTCAAAAGGAGATAGAAAAGCATCATTATTGTCCTCAGGTTCAGTAAAATGTGTGGGTGGCTGCGTGGAAACAGTATTATACAGTGTGGGTAATTGCTTAGTCGTGCCTTTCAGTTAACTAAGTTAGGCTTGTTTATTTGTCTTGATTAGCCATGCAAGTCATCTTGAATGTTTCACTTCTGCATGAAATTTCCCAAGCACCTCAGTCTTCATTTTATTGTCTGAACAAAAAATTGATATTGATAAAGAACATTTTTTGACAATGTAACTTCACTACAAAGCCTTTTTTTGCTAGTTTTACATCTCAAAGAGAAGCAAAACCCCATAACATTACTAGTGTGTACACTGGCCTTTATAATAAATTTATTTTTGCAAACTAACTGGAGGCAAAACTCTTGAAGAAAGAAAAAAGATCTGATAAAGCTTGTATACATAAAGAAAAATAAAAAGGTTTAACAGAGTTCTCTTCCATGGGATGACTAACATTTTTGGCACAGTATATCTTAATACACTAGGAAAAGCAAAAGGAAAAGAAAACAATTGGTTTTCCAAAATAAAAACTGTTTCCAGCATTAAAAACTAGCTCTATTTCCCTCAGCTGTCACCTGTGCTAAGGCAAAGAAAGATTGAAGCTCTTTTTCTTTTCTCCTGACAGCTCCTATGCCACAACAGGCTAGCAATCCTGCTGTGGGCTGACACCTCTTTGTCAAGCAGGTTGTTTCCTAATGCTGCAAAGATTGAAGGACCAGCTGAAATGGCAACACAGCCATGATGATGACTGAGGATGAGGTTTTCAAAATATTCAAGTCATTTATGATCACCAATCACATTGACAGGTAACGAAGTCTGGTATATGCTTTTCAGACAAATCAAACAAATACAACTTCAAGAATTTACTGTAAGATTCTTTCTAGCTTATAGTCAAAAGAGTGTAAAGAAGAACACAGACAGAAGATGGGGAGTGTTTAGTAACTATGAAATTGAACTCCTCGTTTCTATACCTTGCATCCTTTTCTTCTGTAAAGAAAAGTGTTTTAGATAACTCTTTGTTATAAATGGGCTTGTCTCTAAAAATGCCTAAAAAAGACATTTTATTCTGTGGAGCACATATGAAGATTTAGGAAGTATTTTAAAAGTCCTGGAAGTTTGGATTATGGGTAATAGACATCTTTCTTTAGAACACCCTACATTGGATTTCCAAGCTCAAACCATCCCAACCACAGTAGTAAAATTGTGGAGAGGACTTGCTTTCATGGCATGCAGAAGGCTTCAGTCCTGTTCTTACAGCCATAGGTTCAAGAAGCTGTAAAACTTTTCAGAAAAATGCCCAAAGCACCACAGACAGCTGGGAACTGCTGGACAGTTCAGCAGTTCAGATGCATTCTGGCCATATCTCCTTTGATGGTTTCTTGACAAGGTGATGTTAAAAAGGACCATTAGCTATAGGTTGCCCTTACGTGAAAGAAGAAAGTGAAAAGCCTGCTTAGACTTGGCCGCACATTTAATGCTACTGAGACGACAAATGCAAATGGCAGAACACAATGCCAGCTGGGATTCAGGATGACTTGTGCAACTGTCCTTGCACAAAACCTTGAAAGTGCTTGCTGTGCTGGTTTGTGCCTTCCTCTGGAATGTCAAACGCACTAGAGAGCACAGGAAAAGGTCAGAGAGAGTTTGGGGCAAAAGTACTGAAGATTTAATCCTGCTCTGCTAAAAGATACAGTATGCCCAGTGCAGTTCAACATGCCAGTCTGTATATCTTGCCCCTGGTTAGCAAACATCACAACTTAACCATATCTCAATTTGCGACTGTGTGATAGCCACCTTCAGATGCTGTCAGTCATGGATCCCCTAGGGAAATGAATCATAATCACAATTTTGCACTGTGACTCTGCAAAGACTTTACCATTTAAAAACTTGATTATCCTTGTTAGTGTGGTTTTTAAACTTTTACGTACAACAGCTTGTTCTCAAAGTTTGGTATTGGAAAACACTTGTTAAGGACAACTAAGCAACACACGGTCGTTTTCTTTCCTCTGCTAGAATAGCTTCTTTACTCTAATTAACTAGTGTGAGAAGTTATTACAGCTGCCTCAAAGATATTATATATCATATATTTTTAATAGAGGGGAAAGCTCCGAGTCATCTTACCATGAAGAAAGAGATTTTTTATTTAGACATCAGTGCTATGCAACAAGTTTTGAGACCTCCTTTTTTACTGTTTGGCATTTTGTATGAAGTCATGTGGAAAGGGTAAAGTGATTTATACTCTAAGGTGGCATTACTAGTACATAGCTCAGACCAAGCCACTGTCAGAAAAGTAAAGTTAAAAGAAAAAAAGTCAGAGAGCTGGTGCACTACCTCAAGTACAATGGCCGAGTCAGCTGGGCACCTCAGCTCCCATCTCAGGCAAAGCAGTGTGAGGATGCTGCAGCCCCAGCGTGCAGACCACGGCAAAGAGGCACAGGGCGAAGCAGCCTCCAAAATCAGAGCAGCACAAAATTGCCCCTGGGCCCTGCAGCCCACAAGTAAGGCACAAAACAATTGTTCATCATTTCTTGTTTCGAACAAGTACAGAGCTTATCTTTTCAGACCCCAGAGTCAACAAAGAGCAACTAAAATCAGCCTCAGATTTTTCTGGTGATATAATGCAAACTGGGCTCAAGGGGCTGGAACACAGATATACTGATCCAAACAAGAAAGATAGCAAGGCAGTCCAGTCAAGCCTATTCTGGAGAAAACTAAATTTAAATATCCTTTCCTTGATGGTGCATATGAGTTGCTATTTCTTAATCTATGGAGATAGATGCAAAAATGCCAGAATGATGAAACTTAGGGAGTTATTTGGAAAATGTGAAGGAAGTATCTGTATGCCTGCTTCAAACCTGTGATCTTGTGCGGAGTCATTTCACACTTAAGTGAAATTGTCCCTGATCAGAATTTCCTGCAATACCTTAGGGGGGAAGAAATACATGCAAAACCACTTCAACAAATGTTTCTCAATACAAAGGCCAAAGAAGAGCCAAACTGTTTTCAAGATTACATTATCAGGAAAGATTCCCAGAGTGAGTGAAACATCAAAAAAAAAAAAAAAAAAAAAAGAGTCCTGAGAACACAAGCTGAAAATTGTTTGCTTGCAGTTATTCCATTTATTTTTGTGATGTCCCTTTCTCTTGACTCACTTATCCCAAGAGGATACGCAACTTTCATGGCAGAAATGTCATACAAAAGTGTGGAATTCTCTTTTAATGAAAACTACAGAAACATATGCTAAAAATACTGAAAATAATTTTCTGATGCTCAAAACACTGAATCCTTATTTCCCTGCTTATCTCTGCTGTTCAGTGTTTGAATAGCAGACAAAGATAACTATTTTGAACAAATAGTGTGCAATTAGTAACCTAACCAATGGAAGGGGGGAAATCTATTAAGAATTCACTAATGTATTGTTTTAATAATTTTATAATTATTATATTTTTAATATTTTAAATAGTTTAATAAATTAAAACAATTATTTTAATAAGCAGATCTTTTATTTTGCAGCCTGTACAATTGCATTCATGAATAATTTCAAAATATATAAATATATATTCATGGCTTTGTCTTGAAAATATGTTTGTGCATATTTCATATGAACATGGCAAGCATTTAGGTTACTATTAAAATAATCTAGTCAAATATGCACTCATTTAGAACATCTATCTACATATGCAGATCAGGTAACTCTGTGACCTTGTTCCATATTTAACTACCCAATTTGCTCAGCAAAATGTGCACTTTTAAATTTCTGGTAGAAACAGATCATAGAAAATATGTCATAATTTAGGTACTTCAGCCTGAATCTAACAGAGCAAACCTGAGCACCCACGAATTGTTCCAAGCACAAGAGAAGAGCTTTGACCAAAAAGCTACTGACACTGTGGTGCTTTGCCAGGCAAATTGCTATACCAGCAAAGTATAATCTAGAAAATGTCTAATCTAGGTGGTGGTCTCAACTTTTCTCTCACAGTCACCCAGAATTTTAAAGAAATAAACTGACAAGTATTTTATTAATACAGCAGATTAGGATGAATATTTTATCACTTCTGCAGATTTTTAAACAAAGATTAAGACATTACAGAGGAAGACAGATACCTGGACTAATAAAGTATACATTGACTGTTTTTCACTGTTGTCAACTATGAAAAGCAATCTTTATTTTTATTCAGGAATCAGCTGATGGTTTTGAATGTGCTGGTCCTGGTAGGGCTCAAATGATCCTTTTTCAAGCTTTTTGAGGGCTGAATTAATGGCTTTCCTTGCACACAATGAGTTTCTATTATTTACTGAGGATGTTCGTGTCAGTCCCTTTCCCAGCCCTACATTTTCAAACATAAACTGTACACAGGGAACAAATAGGGCTGCTCTGTAAGAAACTCTGATCCTTCTGTACTTAGTACCGCCAAAGAGAATTGTTACTGGTTTCTAACACTTTTACATGAAACACTGAAAGGTCTCTTCTTATTCCTCACTATTCACAAATATCAGTGAATACCCTGATGCTGAAAAACAAAGTGAGGATGCAGAGTTATTTGTATTGTGCACACCATTGAAAAGCAGCTGCCTAAGTCCCTTCTTCCATCTAACACAGAAAATGCAGCCAAATGTGTTACAAAGCATCTGGTCAAGACTGAAGCATATTGCTGAAGACTAGCTGGTAAAAGCAGATCTCAGGGAAATGGATGTGATACCAGCAGAGTGACAGAAGCTGTAAGAGTTAATGCCAAGTTTATGCATGGCCCTTTTTCTGAGGCCCTTTTTTCATGTCTGCTTTCTACTCAAATTTTCAATTTGAGAGTAGTTTGTCTCTTGTTGCTGCAGAATCAAACTGTTAGGGTGTTGCAGCAGAATTTTTCAGAGCTGCATGACCAGAAGTATGAAACCACCCTGCTGCTTCCAACTATTTGCATTGAATTCCCATTCTTTTCCAGTGAGATATCCTAGCCACGAGTTCACATATTCCCTTTTTTATAACACTGCACCTGCTTTAGGTGCCTTTAGGATGCAATATCAGGTAAATCCTGACTGAAAAATGACTTCCATTAATGAGCAATGTGTGGCAAACATGATTTACTATTTGCATTACAGTTGTGCCTAATAATTTGCACCAAGGCTCAGTTTTGCTAGGTAGTGACAAAACACTCTTCCTCCAAAACCTATGTAATTTAAAAGATGGCTAAAAAATAGATTAACTGAGGGATATGACATTGTTTACATGATAACATGCAAAAGAGCAATAACAAGAAGCACTTTGCACCAGTCTTGTTCTCTTGTCTTGTAACCAATACTTCATCCAATGGATTAAGTTGCACTGTTGTGAATGATTCTCCTGATGCAGTTGGCAAGGTGTGATTAATTTTGCATAATCCATTTACAAATAACACCCTAAATCTTATAAAGCAGGGACTGCAAGGTAATTAGTGCAATTTGGTTCTTCATTGAAAGCATAGAGAGCCTGTATTTAAGAACAGATCCTGAATTTCATCAATGATTTGTGGAACATGATGATCATATCTAGAATTTGAAACCACTTACAGACAGAAATTGAAAATAGAATATAAATTATCTATCATCAGAGCCACATTATAGGAACAAAAAATATTTAGAAAGGAACCGATGATGCATGAGATTCACACTGATTTAGCCTTTAACAGGCTGGCATGCTTTATTTTATGGTGTAATATAATCACAGTGGCACTTCTTTATTGTTCAACTCTTTCGTATCCTGTAAATGGCATTAGATAAGTCTATAAATAATGATGTGGTAGCTAATTGGGCCACAGACTTTATTTTTTTACTCTCTTAATGCATTCTATGCTATAAAAACAGAGTGAGACTGGTACCACTAAGAAAAACAAGCATGATTAGCCTTCCCTGTGTGTAATTGCACATTTGAATAGCTGGTTAAGCGTGTGTGTGTTATACTTTACTGCCACAAGTTCAGGAAATATAGATCAACTAAATAAAGCCAAAATGAACAGTCAAATTTTTTTTCATATAATACTACAGCAATTTGCATTCCATACTAATAAACAGACTTACAGATGTTTTATTGGGACACTTCTCCTTCATCCTTACTGTCCTCTATTTGGACAAGCAGCTTACATGTTTAAATGAGGAAGGATGGAAAAAATCATATTGAATACAGTTAAGCAAAACTTGCAATGTATTTTTAAAGCATAATTGTATAAAAATATGCATGATAAATCTCTCAGAGTCTTCTAGGACAGAAGGTAAGTGCTAATGACAGACTGTATTAGCTGGAATTCCTCTTTTCCAGCCCCATGTCAAGAAGAAAGGCATCTTTTCAGAAGGCATAAGATTAGGTACTGTGGCAGTAAGACCAAGTGGCATGTCCTACCTTTAAGAAAAATACTACCAGTTTGAACATCTATGGACCGCTGCAGTGGTTTGAGAAGGATTTTCAAACTAATTACTCAACTTATTACTTAACCAAACCTTCCCTCATGCTCTAGCTATGATTTTCTGAATGAAAAGTCAACAGATTCTTGGTATAGCCCTAGAAGTTTTTATGGGCAAACTGTATGGTGACCATGACATGACTCTGGTGATTTTTACCCTTGCTTCAGGTGGTTTGGTTTTTCACACCATTTTATTCTAATTACCGCTGATGGTAAGTAATCTTTTGGTGAATGTCATTAACAGGCTGTCATTATAAAACCCCTCATTTTTTCTTTATATATGTATATTTCTTTATATATGTTTTTCTTGCAGTCAGGCAACGACAGAAGCTCAGCATCCTCTGGGAGCTTGTCAATGATGTGAATCTCTAAGGATACAAAAATAAGCACAGAACACTTGGACACAGCCAGAACCAGAGGAAGCCAGCAAGTTGTCTAAACAACCTGGCAACAATGTTTCCTTGGACTCATTTGGGATGGAATCTCAACATTCATTCTTTCAACTCTTACTCCTGGGGTTTGTTTCCACTCCTTGAAAACAAATTATATGGTCATTTTTTTCCTGTGTTTTGTATTTTATTTAGCCCCGAAGTCACATTCTGCTTAGCCATGGTACCTGTCTAGTATATTGTACTCTTTAAAAATTGACTAAAGTACAAACTGACTGCCAGAGAATATTGCCTGTTCAATTCAAATTTTGTCTGGGTACCTTAGAAATTAGGTCTTTTCTTGACAGTGTCCTCAACAACAGTCCTAGTTCACGCAAAATTTCTATGATGATATGCACGTATCATTTAATGCTTCTCAGATTAATTATCAGTATCAGGCTGATAATCAATCTTCATCTGTCCAAAGTCTACAACATCCTGTAGGACTGACTAGAGAGCACACCTCTCACCTCTAGCACTAGTCTTGGAAAGATAACAAAGACAGGATCAGACTTGGAGAGATAGCCTCCAAACAAATATCAAAGGAAAAGGAGCAACTTGAAAGAAACAACTTCGAAAAAACATCAAATAAGTTATTAGACTGTGCTAAGGCATAAATAAAAAATTGAGTTTCTCCTTAAATAAGGAGGCACAAACTATCCACAAATTATGCAGAGCAAGAGAACAAGCTGAGATATACTTCAACATGGCACATATATGACATAGGTAATACACCAATGGCAATTACTGTGCTCTCTCCTCTGCTGAAGAATACTCTGCCAAGTTTGGAGCACCTCAGTTTAAGGAAAATATGGCTAAATGGGATTTTTCAAAACAAAAAACAACAGAGCACTAAGTCTTCTGGTAAACATGAGTTATATAGAGAGAATGAAGGATTAACTTTGTGCAAATTAGAAAAGAGATAAGGGGGATATCATGGAGGGTTTCCAATAGTCAGACAAACAGAAGAACACAGTGACCATCTGCTCTAAATGTCCACAGGCAGAAAGACATAAAAACATCAGCTTTGCCTACCACAGCAGAAGACACAAGACATCCCTTCTTGTAGTAAAGAACAGATCTTCCATGGAACAGACTGCTTGGAAGAGACAGCACCTCCATCCTCAGAGATTTTTAGAAACAAGCTAGACAAATATCAGTCTGGATTAATTTCAGCATATTTGATCCTGCCATGGATGACAGGTTTGATTAAGTGGCCTCGTGAGGTCTATCTACTTCTAAATTTCCATGACAGTCTTCATTCTGACTTTTCTTAATCAAATGAAGTCTTAAGCTATTGAGTTCTCATCTCCCTGCAGACTCACACAGGTTTTACTCTATTTTTCCCTTTCTAATGATAATATGCTGAAAGTCCCTGTGCCTACTACAAGTTAAACAACTTCTTTGGCATTCTCGAGTAATTTCAGCATTGAACTAGTTCTCCCTGTTCTAGTTCTCTCTATGAGAGTGGAAGTAAATAAACCAATTGCTGGGAGACATAAAATGAACTAGTGCATCTATTATTAAGGACAAACAGGTAATTCAGTAAAACTGAAAGATCATAAACAAAAAAATAAATTCTACACTGATGAGGTGGGGAAATTTTTGTATTATTTGACCTTGAAATTGTGTTCCAGAAACTTGAAATTTTGATTCCTAAAAATTGGTCTTTTAAAAAAATGACAGAAAATGATATGAAGCTGCCTATGAAGATCTCTTCATAACTACTCCTTATAGCTACTTAACAATTTTTAATATTATTTCAACCATTTTATGAAATATGCCTCTTTTTTCACAAGAACTTGACAAATTGTATAGTGATGCAATTTGGAGGTAAATAGTACATAACTTATATAGAAATTGAGCTAGATGAAGTTTTGATTGAGCTAGAACATTCTGTTCTATCATCTTCTGTTCTTCTTTCACCCAGAGGTCTTCATTATATGGACAGAATATTTAGTATACCATAAATAGCTTAGATCATTAACTGGAAGTGAAAACTTTAACAACTAAAGAAGTACTGAAATTATTTTTCCATATCTCAATAATTTTCTCCAGTCTAACTAAGAACACTAAATAAATGTTACTAACACATGGTGCTTTGCAGCTACGCTTCAAAAAGGACTGACTATATGGTAGGAACCAGAGATAGTCTGATACAATAAACACACAAATCCTATAAGTCCTATTAAATTTGACCATGAAAATTTTGCAAGGATAAATAAAACCAAACCAAATTCATGAGGAATAATAATAGGAAGAAGTGACAATAGAGAAGTTTACCTAATTTTTTCAGCTACAAATTTTGTTTGGATTAAGTTTGTAATCAGCATATTTTGATTCTGTGTTTGCTCAGGCTTTGGCAACTTTTCAAGAGATTTTTCAAACACAGAGAAATCTGTCTGTAACAGTTTGATACTAAAACATAAATGGAGAAGAGACAATGTTTTTAAATGATATTAAACAATGATGTTTGAGGGCATTATCAAAGAAGATGTGTACAACATTGAAAATGTAATCAAAAATGATTTAATTTTCTCTTTACTTGTAAAGTTTAATAAAAATATTGACATAATTGACTGACTCAAAGTTCCACTTTCTAGCCACGCAAATACTTTCAACTTTGCTAAACTGAGTTACTTATTTGAGCTATTAGAAAGATGCAACCTGTGTTATAAGTGAACAGAGAAGTGCCTGACTGAGGTGCATTCTTGGATGCATGTCTTCTCTATATGATTCCTTTAACAACTTTTTCTCCAGGGTAATTATAGTGGGCAGCAAAAACAAGAAGTCAGCAAAAATTCATGTATTACATATTTCAGGTCATCCTTGTTATACAATTAGTCTTTATTTCACTAACCTAAAACAACTCCTTTTCACCTTCTTTTCATATTAATTTGCAATCTAGGTGTACATTAACACCACACAAAAAGATATGGAAGGCATTCTTTGGGCTTTCTGAAAGAGCAGAAATGGACAAATTCTGTCTCAGCACAGAGACTGTTTCTTAACACAGCCCATCCCCAGCAGGGCACACCAATTCTGTGTGACTGCTCCTGAAACCCTAAATTTGTGGATTTACCAATAACATTGTGTCGCTCAGAAGACCACAAAGAAAACCATAAAAAGAATCTTTATCAACACGGTGCTAACAAATATTTCACACATGCTCTCCCTGTACAGCCCCTACTTTGTTCATCTAGGCTTCTAGACAGTTGAGATGACTTTAGAAGGCAGTCAAACCCCATCTTTTATCACATAAAATACATTATATTATCTCACTAGTACTCAATCTGATATTTACAATTAAGGGTGGGGCAGGGTTCCCCAGCACCATTTTTACTCAGAAGCTCTCCTCTCATGACTGGAAGCTCCTAAGTTCAACTTATTCATGGCCAGCCTATGTGAATTTTCTTATTTCTGCCCATTAATAAGTTCTGATTTTTTTTTCCCTTCAGAGTTATCAAAGTAAATTTTTCTCTTATTTCCTGGAATTAATTTCAATAAAATATACTCTAAATATGATTCCAGTGCAATGCTGATCTAGGAAATCCTGAAGATCAGCTCTGAATTAAACAAATTAGAAACAACTCATAGAGAATCAAGGACAATGTCCACAGCAGACATGTTGTAGGTCTTTCATGAATGGTCCATTAAACAGACTAAAGAATTTATTAGCAAATAAAATCTGCTATTTCTGCTTTATCAAGGGTTAAAGAAAACACTGAGGACAACTTCCCATATTCCTGGGGCTTCTTCAAGTGTTAATTTTTGGTTTTCCTTTCCCATGATTCAGAATCTGCCACAAGTGTAGTAAAAAAGGGTAGCACAAGTGATACAGATATCCATGTGTTAATATGACTGGTGGGAGGATTAATGTGGAGAACTAAGATGGATATTAATTAGGTATTACCACATACTATCAGGAAACGAAAAAAATTAGATGTGTATATCATACGTGATTGAGCAGGAATAAAAAGGTGGAGTATAAAATAGGACACCTGCTCAAAGTTTGTTTTGATGGTCATTCCTCTGGCTTATACTGCAGAGGGAACTTCAATACTACAAAAGTGGTGATAAAGTAGCAAAGGTAGACTATTCAAAGCTGGGGCTTGAAAGCAGTGCAAGTAATAGGGACTTCAGACCAGGTGTCCTGCTCCAGAGTTACATCTGATTAAAAGATCACTGGGTGCATAGATATCAACAGAAAACATATAACCAGGTCCAAAAGAACAGGAAATGAGAATATTCAAAGTTCTTATCAAGTACACTCAGCTGCTTGACTGAACATGGTTCAGTAGAAGCAATTTCTGAGTAGTACTGTGACGAATGGAAGGAGGAGTGCAGGAGTGATAGGACAGCTTCTTCGCTCTTATCAACATTTTCACTTATTTATTTACTGAGAAGGTTACCTGAAAGTATTTGGCTAAAAATAAAGCATGGAAAACTGGGAAAGGAAGAAGAATCACTGGAATCAGGAAAGATGAAATAAAATTATTAAATTATTAAATTGAATGATTCCCCAAATTTTACTTTTAATTCTGCTGTTGACTCCTATGAATTGATAGGGCACAAGAAAATGGTAGTGAATACGGTAGTGAATGTGCTGCAGATATATCCACGGAGGCAGACACAGCTGTGCACAGCTGGCACAGATGTTTTAATTTTATTTTTGTTAGCTCTCAGTCAGATTTTAGGAGGAGATTACTCACAGCTGTTGCACACAGGAAAATAACGTACTGGCACTAATCCTCCTCTACAGCAGGACTCACAGCACCCGTCCTAGAGGTAGGGTTACTCGCTGATCTAGGCAAAGAGATAAACATCCACTTCCCCTCCGCCTTCGGAGGATAGGCATTAACTGCTGGAGACCTAGGTGAATGCTTTTACAGTACCATACTTGTCCTAGGAGGTACTGCAATGACACTTCAGGTGAGTAAGAACAGGATCTGCAGTTGCATTCAAGAGAAGGAAAATTACAGGTCAGAAAGAAATTTCTCCCTGTGGTCCAATACTACTGAACGTGGTGCTTCATGGGTTTTTGCAGCTTTCTTTCAAACATCTTTCACTACTCATTTCTGGAAAATAACATTACATGGAATGCAAGAATTGTCATATACACTGAAACCTACATTCTTATAATGTTTTCACTCCCCCTATCATCTTTAGCTTGAGTTAATATCAAGTGATCAAACTTCTCAAAAACTAGACAAAAAGAAGGTGTGCTGGATTCAGTTGAATTAGCATATATGATCTCAGATATATTTTTCCCTTGGTGTTCAGGACATGCTATATTACTTCCCTGTCCATATTGTTTGCTAAAATAAAAGATTATAATACATGATTACATTCACACAGTTAAAACTAAAATTTTCTTTTTAAATTTAAACTGCAACCAAGCAAAAATGTTCTGCACTAAAAATAACTGGCATCACTTCCTGCCTAAGAAATCATCATAAAATATCTGCTATTTGACATGTTTGGGAAGAGTTCTTCATAGGTACCATAACAGTCCTACTAGAATCAATCAATGTGATTTAATTTTACAGGAATTGACATGGTTTAATGTTAATTTATGCAGCACATCAATACAGAACTCAAATATATGATAATTGCTGAACAGGTAAATTCTAGTGTGTAAACCTAGAATTCCAGTGTGTAAACCAGCTACTCACCTCCTTATGCTCCCTATATAGAGAAAAAATCCCCACAAACATCCATATGCTCCAACAGGTACCAATAGTCAAAGCAATAGTCAAGCTGCCGTGGTCCAGATTCCATCTGTTCCAAAGTTAACAAATACATGCGCAGTATGAGATCACTAATTTCCACATATGTGTACATATGTGCTCTGAAGTCAGGCATGCAGTCCTCCACCTGCCTCTTCTACCATTCCACCACTGCATTCTTTTCATTGATACCACTTTTGGGATGGCACCTCTGTCTTGCTAAAAGCCATTCAATAGTCACAAACCAAAATCAAAAAATATCTTCTCCCAAATGAACTGCTTCAGTCATGAACGAACTGTTGTCAGTTCTTCCACTAACAGTGCACAAGGACCAATTATCTTTTGAACATTTGCAGATCTTTTGCCTTTTGAGCATTTGCCTTCTTTCCTTTCGTCTGGTTCTTAAGCACTCTGTGACTGAGTTTTTGGGTGAGAAACAACTGCATAGTGCTAATACCTGCTCCCATGTTCTACAGTGAGTTTGAAAGTATGGATGTGCCCCAGTACAATAGGTGCCACAGTGACAGAACAAACAAATGCCTGTTCCTGCTGTGTCCTTTCAGAGACTGCTGGCTGCATGCTCGCTGCTGGCCACCAACCAGCACGACACATTTGTTCTGCTGTGTCCTTTATATCTCTTATGAGCAGCATGGTGCTCATAAAAGAGAAGAGCTTCATAAAATCCAGTGTGAAACATGAGAAAGCACCACCAGTGCATATGATTCCTATAGAGATCATATAGGGGAAAACAAAAAAGCAACTCTAGAGGGAAAACAAAGTGAAGCTGAAGGCTGACATAGACACTTTGGCCACGTACCAGAACTACAGATTTTTCCAGCAGAGCAGTAGTCTTCCTAAAAACTTCTAAGAAAGTAAAGTTCATAACTGTGTTATTAAAAACCTCAAAACCCAACCTATTTCAAAGAAACTTGTTTCCCACAACGTCATTTCCAGAAATTGCTAAGCTATACTTGTGAGATTGCTGTGAAAAAGACTGAAAAGAAAAATGGGAACTTTTATATGGATGCCATATACCTTGACTTCAGAAAGGCTTTTGACACTTAGTCCCATAACATCCTTGTAGGTAATCACAAGAAATGTGTATTGGATGAATGGACAGTGAGGTGGATCAAGAGCTGGCTGAATGGCAGAGCTCAGAGGGATGTGATAAATTGAGCAGAATCCAGCTGGAGGCTTGTAGTCAGTGGCATTCCCCAGGGATCAATACTGGCTCCAGTCTTATTCAACTTGGTTGTCAACAACCTGGATGAAGGGATAGGAAGCATCCTAAGCAAGATTTCTGATGATACAAAACTGAGGAGAATGGCTGATGCACCTGAAGGCTGTGCTGCCATTCGGTGGGACATTGATAGGCTGGAGAGCTGGACAGAGAAAAACCTCATCAGGTTCAACAAGGACAAGTGCAGGTCCTGCACCCGGGGAGGAACGACCCCAGGTACCAGCACAGGCTGGGGACCGACCTCCTAGAGAGCAGCTCTGCTGAGGGGGACCTGTTAATATTGCTGGGTGGCAAGCTGACCATGAGCCACCAGTGCTCTCATGGTCAGTTGGGTCAATGGGATCCTGGGGTGCATTGGGAAGCGTGGCCAGCAGGTTGAGGGAGGTGATCTTCCCCTTCTAGTTGACCTTGGTGAGGCCACGTCTGCAATATTGTGTCCAGTTCTGGCCTCCTCAGTACAAGAAAGACAAGGAGCTGCCAGTGAGGGTCCAATGGAAGTGCACAAAGAGGATGAGGAGTCTGGAGCATCTCTGTGCTGAGGACACACTGCAGGAGCTGAGCCTGTTTAGTTTAGAGAAGACTGAGAGACCTCAGATGTCATCAATATGTACGAGTATCTCAAAGGCGGGTGCCCAGAGGATGATGCCTGACCCTCTTGTGTGCTGCCACCTGCTCTAGGTGATTCTGCCTCGGCAAGAGAATTGCACTGGATGATCTCCAGAGGTCCCTTCCAACCCAGAGTATCCTGTGATTCTGTGAAATGGACAAAACCTGGCAAACCTTACAGTTCTGTATTACCCGAATGCATTGTTTATAAAGCAAGTTGCACAAAGCAGCAAGAGTGAAGTTTTATGCATATGACAGCAGGAATCAAAAACTGTCAGAATAGTCCTGGGTTTAGTAGGATATTCATGATAGATTTTAAAATATACAATGTAGAAAAAATTAGCATGTAAAAACTATGTTATTTTAGCATTCCACTTAAATGAAGACCAACATCCAAAAATTTAAATAATATTTACCACATACATTTAAAGTTAAAAATCTTACAATCAAAAATATGTTAGAAGTAATAATTTTCCAAGTCATCCAGGCTAAGATCCCATTCTTGCATAAATATTCATTCATTTGTTTGTTTTGTCCCCCAGCGGAATTCCAAACCAGATTAGACCTCAGTATCATGGTTTGCTTGTTTTGAGACATCACTGAATGTCTTCCTAATGATGATCAGCTTTCTGTGGCTAGGTAAAGTTTAGGGAGAACTGTTGTGTACTTTTTCTTTTACAGAATAGCCTACAAAGCAGTAAGGTTTAGGAGGAACTTAAGTAATTGTATTTCCTTCAGCCTGTTACTAGAAAATAAACTCTACACCAGTTTGTGTCTCTAAAGGAGACAAAATGTGCAGCTATTGAACTCACAGATCCAAAGCAAAATACAACCCACTAAGGTTTTGTCTTCATTTTGTTATTTTCTCAATATTCTAAAATTTCTGGAAAGGAGTTCAGCCACAGTTTCTAGTCACCTCAATGACTAGACTTAATTACTTAGATTGTCAGATGTTGTGGCCAGCTACAAAAGAAGGAATATATGACAAGAATAAGGCCTAAAGATTGAATTCCTCAAATCTATCTCAAGGAAACTGCTTGTATGAGATATTATTTCCAGAAAGGAAGTTGGTCATTGTTAAATTCCCTTTCATTTGCCAAAAAGCAGTAACTCACCGCACAGTTCAATGATACATTTTTATTCTCTATTATTTTTATTCTGTTATTTTACTCCCTGCTTTATCATGAGGTCTTGATCTTTTCCTTATTAAATCAGTGGAAGAATACCTATTGAACTGAATGGATAAGAGTGTGAGCAGCCCTGCCACCAATGTAAGTATTAATTCTCATTTACCTCTCACAAGCCCCTTACATCATGCTGTATGATCACAGAGAAAGAAATCATTGCCTTAGTGAAGGCAGCAAAGGCAAAAGTTTTATGTGATGTGCCATTCAAAAAGCTGCACATGAAATGAACACAACAAATTCTAAGAACAGCATGTATATTTTCTGGTGATTCAATTCCCTTTTGAGCTTCTACCTGAGAGGAAATCCTGGTGGCAGTCCTTTAAAATTTCTGAATGGAATATGCCCTGTGTTTAGAAAGGAAAATGTGCCTGGATTTCTTTCCCTGCATCCTCACACTGACCTACAGCATCTATCTAGACTCATACATGTAACCCTATGTATGATTACGCATCACTATACCACAGAAGGAATATTCCTATTGCAGGTATGAAAGTTGTCCTGTAGAATCATACAGATTAGGATTCAAAAAGAAATTACAAGGCAGCTGTGAGGTCTTTTCCCTCACAGCAAGAAGTACAGAGGTTTCTTGAAGTGAGCACGTTCAAAATTTCAGTTTTAGATGTGGTAATATTTATTTCTATCCAATTCCAATCACATTTGCTGACTAGAGAGACAAAAATCACCGTTACTGCTACAAAATCACCAAAAGTGCTGTGATAATGCAATTGTTTCTAGGTGTTAGTTATCTGTCAACTGTTCTGAAGTACCTACCTCCCTTTCAAAATTAGCTCATCCAATCAAGAAAGGGAAACAAAATGTAAGCAGGCCAGATGGAGTAGTCAAAGCCAGTGGATCTGCAAACAAACTGAAGGGCTTAGGTCCTTTTGGATTAGACAACTGCACCAGTCCATGTTCAGACTGAGTATTTTTAATGAAATTTTAGAAACACTTGTATACATTTCAGACACAAACAGGAGCTCTAAAGACACAATAGGAAATGCAGCCCAACAGGTATTTCTCTTCCTACACTGGGATAGTACTTCAGTGACAAAGCTGGATTAAAAATACATTTTTGAAATGATCCTTCTATTGTATATGTTTCATATATGTTGACATGTGAAATACACTTTAATATGTAACATGGCTGTTACTGTCACATAAGATTGAAATTAATTTCCATTTTCGAGAGACTGTCACTCTTAGAATTCCAAAGGGAATGATTTTTCAGGGGAGGATTTACAATTCAAAATGTTGATTAGTCTAAAGATTGTGAATCAAATTCCTGACAGCATTGGAATGCTTTTCATTTGTGTGTTGAACAGTTTACAAGGGGCATCAGAATATCAGTCATCCTTCCTTCCTCTCTATCAGACATCTAGTTAATGTATCTTCTAGCAATAAAACTGGTGTTGGTAGGTGTTAATACCAATTTATGAGAGACAAGTCATTCAGGGATGACTAGGATTTTTAACACAGGCCTATTATAACAAGGCATATTTGGGGATAATGCAGTTAAAAGAATGAAATACTGTCTATTGTAGGTAGTAATCAAAATGGAAAACCTTTATCTGAGATGTCTAATATTGAAGAAGTCAACCAGATGAAAGATTTAGTGGTGTGAGACACCGAACAGGTAAAACCTTTATGGGGGTATGAAACCATTAAAAAGAATGAGTGATGCTCTTGGCTGAAGTATTTTGCAATCTTTGTTGAGAAAACTACTGCCTTAATCTGTACAGAATAATCATACTAAGAGAGCAGATATGCATAGCTGCTCTAATTGAGGTGGAATAGCCTGCATACTTGTCCCAGATGACTGGCTACAAGTGAACCACATTTAGATTCAGAAAAATCTGAATGTATTTTAAAGCATTTGAAACTCAATACATACAAACTAGACAAAGCTATCTAGAATTTTTTGCAATGTATTGTAATATTATGGTCATATGCAAGTTTAGGGTGAAGTGTTATCTTAAAAATTGAGGTTTTTTAGTTATAATTTATTCTCAATTTCCATTTTTGGCAGTTTGAAATTCACTGTGAGTTCACTGAGGCAAGCATAAAGTGCCCAGCTTGCATTAGTAACTCCACGACTCTTAAAATGCATGTAAAAAAGGAAAGCGTAAAGCACTATCATTATGTTGTGCAGCTAAACAGCTGTTCTGTTTTCTCTCCTACGCTGACTTTTCTATTTCTAGATGAGTGCCAAATGCCATTGCAAGAGTTCATGCAAGATGAAGGTTTATTCTTTCCTGAAGACAGCATTTTTGCTTTTCCTTTTTTTTTAGTAATTTTCTGTATTTTCCTAAGATAAATGCCACCAAAATTACCAACACACCTTTGCTTTTAGTTTTTTTAAAATTAGGAGATTTCAATAGTAAGGCTGGTACCAGCAGTGCCAGGTCTTCTGCTTAACAGATTAACTCAATAGAACTTCATTAATGCCTTCCATTTAAGAAGTTAAATAACAAAGGTAGCAAAAACCCCCTACTTCAAATAGAACCCAAAGTCCAGCTGTCAAATAAGCAGCAGTGAGGTCTAACACTTTAACCCAGATCAAATATGCCAAACATATAGGCACGATTTTCACTGTAAACAACAGTCAGTTTTGCTACCATAACACACTCAACTTTTTATTTTCCAGAAAAGCATTAATTGTCATCACAACCACACTGATTCTTCCATGATGGACCACATCCCCTTGTCCTAGTGATATAACAAGTGCATGAATGACAATGCAAAACCAATAGAGAAAAGCAGAGATATGAGATAAACAGATTTCCTGCTGCTGCAAGGCTTTGCACCAGCATTCTGTAATAATGCATTTCGGATCCTTCATTTTTAATGAGAAGAAAAATAGAGACAACAATCACTTTAAACTTTTTGAAAATTATTATTTTTGAAAAGATTTTGATGGTCAGCCTACCTTAAGAGTTCTTATTTTTCAGTTTTGGAGTGCTTGATCTTTTTACCCCCATAGTCTTTTGATGAAAACAAGAAGACATAGCATCTCATAAATTCTGAGGCACCTCAGAATATTCTTTTTGAGATAGGGCTCAATTAGAGTCATTTGCACACTATCACAAATACATGATTTACCTCCTTAATTATCTGAAATGATATACATATATACACATGTATCATATTGTAATTAGATTGAATTCTAAAATTTTATAGGGCAATGACTTCCTTGTACAATAGCTGTACAATAGTCCTGGGGCAGTTATAGAACAGCTGTAGCCAAGCCCTGAAAGACAGAGAAAGAGCTACTTTGCCACTCAGTGAAGCTGCTGATCATTACTGAGACATTCAGAAATCTGCAGCTGTTGAAGCAGCATTTGTGTTAAGTCTGCTTCCAACAGGGATGACAGGTGAGAAAGATCTAGAAGATGACAAGAATTGCCAAGGTCAGTCCTCATAAACCAACATGAAGGGATAAAACAAGTCCCAGAACTACCTCTGCTTGTGAAAGCAGTCACTGAGAATGGCCACTGTAGTTTCTGCCTGGGAAATGAATGGAACTGGAGCAGCCAGTGCTAATACTGGCATAATCCTGGGAATGCACTAGCCACCCAGAAGAAAGGGCAGACTTGGCAAGTATTTAAATAATTTCTTTAAATTTATTAATTTAAATTTAAATAATTTAAAATAATTTAAACACTTCTTAAAGTGTTGCCTGCCATAACAAAACATCTCTCCCCATCATTGTTTTTAAAGAGCTTCAGCCCATTCATCCTGCCTTTCAAATACATATCTGCATTTGATTATAATTCTCCACGTGAATCCAACCACTGTTTCTGAAAGTGTGCCCTTCTTTTTTCTGCCAGATCTTAGGAGTAAGCTAAACATGTGACAATGAGAAAAATGTTTGTCTGCAGCAACAGGTAAATACTCTTTCTTTAGAGCAGCAAGCACTACGAAGAGGAATTGTGACAGATTCTTGCCTTTGTTAATTAAATATTCATTTTAATTGGCAACAAATTAGGTTAATCTTCTCCGAATTGAAGTCCATTTTGCCCATGACAGTAACCGGTAAGGGATCTTCCTGTCTTTATCTTGACCCATGTGCTTGCTTCCTCCTGTTCTTCCTTTACAGCAGAGAGGGAGTGAGCAAGCAGCTGGGTGGGAGTGTGGCTTTTAGCCAAGTCTAACCCACCACAGAGGGATATCTACGGGGAAGACTCTGCATTACTCTTTGTATGTCCTGGTTGTCTGCTGGGGGTCACACCCAAACACCAAGTGATTTCCCCATGCCCAAGCAGAGCTGCAGTTGGAGTAATTACACAGGTACGTTTTACATCAGGCCACACAAAGACTTAGAGAACTAGCACTCCTAGGTTTTAATGTCTTTTTCTTTGTTCTCTCTCTTACTGTAACCATCTTAGTGTTTTTCTGAAGCTCATAACATATAAAAGCTAAGTACTTTCATCTTTTTTGTTCCACAGCTTAAACCTTTCTCCTCATTCTGGGTTGCCCCAACTTTCCACCTTAAGTCCATTCCTTAGTTTGGGCAAGAAATCAAACAGCAGATCAGCTCGACCACGTGTCAGGAAATCTAACAAAAATAATTCTCTGGAACAGAAATCTCATTACACTCCCAGCCCATACTCACTTGGACACTTTGGTGCTTACAATTTAGTGTTAATAATAAATAAAGCTCCATTTTTTTAAAAATTCATGCTGTTATTAAAGGGGATGACAAAGAATTTTCATGGCTACCCTACACTCAGACACATAGATAGAACTCATTGCTGAGAAAAGGCAGCAGCTGCCGCTCCAGTGCTGCATCAGTCCACATACAGATGAACAACAGCAGTGCATTCACTCTGCTCTGCTATTTTTCCTTTGTTGACAACATCACAACTGTGGTCCTGAAAGCCCCAAGGGAATATTGGAACTGCTTCAGCTGCTGGAAAGAATAATTTTTCTTTATTTATTGAAAGACAGTTTCTTGTGTTAAAAGAGCCAGGCGCAAAGGGACCAGGATGTATTGTCACTTGCTCTTTACTCCCACCTATCTCCCATCATTCAGTGTGTACAGTTTGAAAAAAACAGGCATGAAACAAACTTAGAAGTGGCAAAGAGGAGATCAGACATTGTGATGCCAGAAAAGAGACCTTCCCACCCGGACTGAAAGAGATGCTAAAGATCCCTAGTAAAGGAAAAGCCTGCGAAGTCTCAACTGGCCTTTCTTTTTTCTACCCTAACCTTATCTCCCACTAGCAATGCATCAGTTCAGTGCAGTGCCCTGCATTCCAGAGCCAGATCCAAGATATCACACTGCCAGTTGTGCCACACTGTCATGGCTGTGACACATATTTAGCCATAAGAACTACAATTATAAAAAGTATGTATATTTTGCAATGCAGACCAACATAAAACCAAATTTTTCTAGCATTTAAATAACAATTATACATTAACATCCCTTAAGTAAACAATATCTATAATACTGACCATTATGTTTTAATTTAGGTTGCAATATCAGCATTTCATATTAAAGCCTAATAAGTTGCTACTTCAGTAAGCAGTTAAAATTTCATTGATGACTGTTAGAATTTCTCTGCATTTTCAAAGAGTTTATACGGAGGCACTAAGTACATTATGTGATAAGTCTGAAGGCTAAATAGATAGTATACCAGTAATCTGATTAGTTTTAGAGATCTGTTAAAGGATAGTTTAATATTTACTACTGTGATTTTTAAAAGGTTATGTTTAATTTTAAAGTGTTCTCAAAGTTTAGCTTTCAAGATTTTTTTTTAGTCTCTGAGAGATATATTGGACGTCAATTAATATATTAAAATTACACTAACATGCAATATCATTTTTTTCACAGAGCAGAAGACAAACTATTCTTTCTTCTGTAGGATGAATTTTTTTTAAGTATTTTTTTTAGGTTTTTATTTTTATGTGTCTCTTGAATCTTGCTTGATATGAGGGGTAAATAATGAAACTTAATCTGCTCTTTGCACAGTGCTGCTGAAGGAGCTGAACAGATGCTCTGTTGAAACACACAGAATATACCAGATACAGATACTAAAGAAGTTTTTTGGGAAAATGACTTCAAAACTGATATGCCAGAAAATACATAAAGATCACTGTTCCCAGAGAAGCTTTATCTAATCACATGAAGAGTTGAATGCCAATTTACAACAAAATACAAAAAATAAAAAGAGAAAAGAATTTTTTAAAATAAAATTTTATCATGCTCACTGATATATTGCACTGTAGGTAACACATTCCCCTAGAGAACATATGTGCTAAATATTGACCTGGGAATACAGCCTTCATGCTGTGGAAAATAATCACTTTCCTCATATGAATACCTGCTATTTCAGCATGGTGAAAAAATTAGCTAATTTGATTTCAATTTTTTTTTTTTTTAGTTCCATTCAGTGAATATGGGGGAAAAAAGAGGAAAAATCCTATTTTGAGAATGATCTCTTGCTTTTGCTATGTATGTGGCTAGACTGGCCAACATTTCACAATTATGAAGGAGACCTTTACACACCATTTCCAATGGACAGTTGTTTGTGGGTTTTTTATACTATTCTGTCTACCGATATGTTATTACAGAAGTACCACAGAATATATAACATAACTTGGTGTATCCCTAACTGTAATCAGAAATGTTTTCTCCTAATCTGTAGGGCACCTACGTTCACAACAGACTGTCATATTCTGCTTATGGGGACCTCCAACTCAGATGAGACAGTGCCAGTTTTTGAAGGTCACAGAGGAAGTCTGTATCAGAGAGAGAACATGAATGCAAGCTTATCCAGATCTAGATTGGACACTGGGGCATTATCTTTTTCTTAACTCTCACTGACATTGTTTATAACCCTGTGGCAGTAGGCCACAGATGGGCTTTAGGTTACCCAGACATTTGTGATAAAGACAGAGGTTAAAGTAACAGCTCTGTACTTCCAAGCTCAGAGAATCATCCTTTCTTAGTAAATGTCAAAAAACCCTGTTCATGTTGTGTAGGTTTATTCTGATAGCATGCATATAAAAGAAATAATTTTGAAAAAAGAAAAGGATCAAAGTCTGTTTGGTTTTATCCATTTCCTCTCTCTTGATTTTTGTGCTTTGTCCCTATCCTTAACCTATGCCCCAGAGAATGAGTAAACAGCTGCCAACAGTGCCAATGACATTCAATAGTTCGTGTTCCCCTCCTCTTTCCCAGGCTGAAGTAACTACATTTGGTATGCATTCCACCCTGCAGCATCCTGGAAACCTGCAGTTTGAACCTGTTTTTCAATTTAGAAGTAATGCACTCTGAACAGTAATATGTTACAGAGCCAGCTGGTCTTTCTTAGCCTTTTTACCCCCTTTAATCTTTTAGTGTTCCATGGACACCTCATCTACTCTGGGCTGCTGTAACCTTTGATCATGTATCATATTCATTGTATTCTTTTACACAGCCTTAACCTTCCTGTTGTGAAAGGCAAAGGCACTGCTAAGCAACTTGTGAGGTTTCAATAAGCACAATGGGCATGTATGAACTGAAGGGAAAATATATCCCTTCAGCATCTACTTAATTGGCAAAAAGTGAGCAGAACATCATCCCTTAATGAAGAATCAGGTGATGCTGTTTAAGTTCCAGCACTGTTAGTTTATACTCTTAGACAATGTTCTCAATCCTTCAGATTTAGTGCACAAGCACAATCATAAGTATGTGTACAATAGAACAGTTTTAAGTCTGAAAATCTTACGTATAAACTTTAATATTCTAATATACACTCTGGAGTCTTACAGACAAGCCTACACAGTATATTTCTGAATTAAACTCTAGCAGTAAAAACCACGCAATTTGTGTCCTAATAATGTCTCTCTCTATTTCTTATTTTAGCCTGACATCTGGTATCACAGCAGACATCTGCCACCTGCAAGGTCAGGAAAATGCAGACATCTCAACGTTTACTGACTACAGCATTATTGGAAAGACTTTTATATGGGTAGGATGGCTTCTATTTCTTCACAAGCGTCTCCCATATACAAAATAATAACTGAGAAAGGCAATCCTAAAAAGGTACAATATTGGAAACAAGCATGAAAATGATGCTCCTGGTTAATGAAAGAAACAATTGTGGCACACAACCCTCAACATGTAAGTCAGAAAGCTCTCATAAACCCAGACACAAGGACTTCCTAGTTTGTCATTCTGCCGTGGTATACACTGGCCTGTACCTGCAGAGGATGCTGTGTGCCAAGTGCAGCTGTAGCAGCTCAGCAGCATTTTGCACCCAACCTCTGTGTTAAGCAGAGATTCCATCAGCCTAAAGCCTCTCGTGCAGCTTCAACTCCCCAACATGTAATGAAACACAACATAACTGTGCTACCAGCTATCTCAAAACCCCCGACAAACTCACACACTTCTGAGCAAAGAGGCTTCTGGGTTCATTAGCTTAAAAAGTCAATTGTTTCCTTTGCTGTCTGCTAGCTTATCCTGAAGTCTTGTCTCCGTCTCATTCATCACGGTTACTGGAATAGCATCCGTCCACTGGCAATCCTGACAGGTTGGAATATTTTTAGATGCTAATTAGTAGAAAGTCATGTCCAAGAGAACTTTCCTGACCTTGTGCTGCCATTTAAAACTCTTCAGCTGTGGGCCACCAGAGAAGCCAGAGCCACTGAAGCAGCAGATATGGGAACAAGCACGATAATGGGGTAGGCAGCCAAACCTAACCTGGCACACTCACTGATGAAGAGCTGATGGGCTACGGTCACTTGAGACTTCTCAGAATATTGTTTTCCTTCTTGGTAGAACAGCAAATTCCCTGACCTCCATTTAAACATGATATGTAGTTCCTTGAAAGAGTATAAACAACTGAAAGAATTCCTCTTGTTTTTCTTTTAAAAACTGTGTTTTTCTTCCCAATGAGATTCAACAAACATATTTTTAAAGTGTACTAAAATCCCCTTTCCAACACCAAAGTAATTTTGTAACTGGTATAATCACTTTTTTTTGTTTTCTCATGTAAAATTGAATTTTAGCTCGTATAGTCTCCATTGGCCAAACTAATGCTTTACTTATCAGTAGAGCTTGGCAAAATTATAAGAAGAAAAGTTTGGACCAAACATTTTTGTCTAAGATACACAGTTGGAAGATGACCAAACACTGTAATTTATCCCATATATTATTCTTGAATTGAAATCCTAAAAAACTTGTTTCTACACAACCTGCTTGACTCTAACTATGTATCTAAGCCTGTAACAATTATGAAAACTGTATCACCTTTTGAAAAGCAAGTACTTGTTGATACTATTGGAATAAAAGGCAATGATGAATAAGGCTTGTGATTATCCTGGCCAAAGCCTGACAAAGGTAATTCAGCTGCAGAAAACATATCTGAAGTAGACCTAGTTTCATTTAATGACTTATTTTGGGTTACATTGTTTTCATTCTCTGTTCCTGCTGCTTGATACTTAGCTGTAGGCAGAACTTCTATGCATCCAGATGGACTAAACACTCTTAGATTTTTATTATTTTTTGTTTTTAAATTCGTGTTAGTCCTTGCTTGGCCACAAGAGGCACATAAGAAAACAACAGCACAAGTTCTATGTTAATAACATTGTTATTTGTTGATTTAAAATAACCAGATGCCTCAGTCAGGGAGTTACACTGCTGTTGCAGATAAAATCAAAGGCAGAGGCACAGATGATATTTCTCTTGAGGAGCTAACTACCAAACTAAAGCAGGACGACAAAAATGAGCCTTCTGAAGTTAGCCCAGAGCTTGGGTTGGATCTCTGTGCCATCTGCTGCCTGCAGGAGCTGCCCTGCAGCTGCCTGCCAGCACACCACTGTGGGAGCCCTGCACTGCACCACGGCAGGAGTTGCTGAATGCAGTCGCCAGCAGAAGCAGCGGTGCAGAGAAGACTTTTGTCCCTACTCTGTGTTAGCTGGAGAAATTCTCTAGACTCGTAGAAAAGCCTGAAGATTAGCATTTTGTTAACTCAACAAATAATCTCACTGGTAAAGGTTGTGAAGATTTCAAAGTTCTGAGAGTACACAAGATCCTCAAGGGCTCAGCAGTTATCAAACACAAGCTGCTTACTTCAGCACCCCCGTGCATGCCCATAGCATTGTATGTATTGGTTCTGGCTCCTGTTATACAATTTTTTAGCCTACAAAATGGATGGATGCACTACATGCTCATCTGGAATAGTAGTGCAGTTTGTGTCAATGACCACAAAGCGTTCAAAAAAACCAAATGTAGTGTAACACAATACAGCATACTCTTAACTCCTAACTCTTGCCATTGTTTACTTTGCAAAAGTAAAAGCAAGCACAAAAGCCTTCCATGTCTAGAATGGAAACGTGGGACCCATGTCACAGGATGGTTACAATTCATCTTTTAGGAGACAATGAAGCAGACTGACTTGTCTCACTTGTCCACGAAAACCTCTGCCATTAAATGGAGGTGTACTAGTATTTACATTGAAAAAAGGCAATAATTCAGCAGAGACCGTGTCTGGAAAAGTGTCAGGCTGCTGTTCTGTTTGTAATCTACTGAGGACATGACTGTGCATCTTCCTATAGCACAGATAAATAGTTAGCCAGTTAAGATCACTGGAGACTACTTCCAGTATTGTTGCTAACATATGCTCATGGAACCAGGATTTAATTTCTCACAATTTCAATGTTCCAGTCTTTCAAACTTCTATTCTGTGGGAACATGATTGTTTAGGGCAGGATTCCCCTTGGGGTATGTGTCCTTAATTTATTGCTGCAGGGTTGAGTAATGTACCGATCACAGAATCATTCATGTTTTATTAAAATTAATTTCAAGGGATTGTTGGTTTTAGGAAGCATGTATAGGACTGTTCAGATGCTTTTGCAAAACAATACCAGCAACAAGGAATAATGAAAATGTTTCCTTTTTCCATTCCTTTCACTGCGAGATAAATGAATTCTAGCCTCAGAGCATACCAAGAAAAGGAAAATAGCAACAGGAAACTCCTGCTATTTCATGCCAGTTCCTCTGCTTTCTTATGTCTGTCTTGTATTGCCTCTTCTGGAAGGAGTCCCCCTTGGCTAACACGTATCTTTAGGATCTATCTGCACATCTGGGTCAGCACAATAAAAAAAGCTGCTTGTGAGACCTGGCTCTCCCTACCAAATGTAGACAGGTTCTCTTTATTCTTGTCTCTGATCTTCGTAGAAATATTTCTTTTAAAGTGCCTGTTTTCAGATCTTTTCTAGGCACGTGAATACAGTAGAAAATAATTGCTTTGGCTGGTAGATAATTTATTGTCTGAGACTATTTTAAGGTGAAGAGACACCACCTGCTATAAAGAGGCCTTGTTTGCTAAGTGATAATTACAGGCTGAAAACAAAAATGCAAAGAAGGAAATGTTGATAGCTTCTTGGAATATTTCAGCCACTTTAAAGTGAGGCTGAACCAGATATTCCCATTTTACAAAGGAAAGGGAAAAAAAGGTGGGTGAGGAGAGCAGTCCTACTGCAAGAGCTGGAAGAGAGCAGACACCTTCTGCTACAGACAGCACCGTGCAGAGGTACACACGACAGAGTTCACACCTCACCATGTACAAGTGCACACACCACTACAGGCACTACAGACGCACTAGATGTGGTGTCAAGATTGTTTGTATAGAAGAATCACTTGTCAACCATGCATTTTCTGAAACCAACTCTTACTGTGATCAACAGCTTTTGCTATAAGGAGAGCAAAACCATTAATTTTGTTATTGTGTCACAAATCAGAGAAAAAGGACTAAAATTAAAGTCCAAAATGACTAATCAAATTTGCTTGACAAGTACTAATTCACTTTGATCTATCCCTCACCATAATTTCATTGGCAGGTAAACCATACATATTTATAAAAGTGGTAGCAGGCTGCTGTTCTGTTTGTAATTTACAGTAACAAAGAATTCATTTAGATTACCATACTTGAAGTCCCAAGGTGACTCTGCTGTGGTTACAGGCCCCCTGCTATGCACGATACCTAACACAATAAAGAACAAAGGAAAACAATGCTACACTGAGACCAGGGCTCCTGGGTAATCAATTCAGGTATTTACAGCTGAAACAATAGCTCTGTGCAAATCAGCATCATTACCACAGTTTGCTGATAGTAACCCCAGGGAACTCAGGAAGTGTCTGCCTGCAAAGCAGCTGATTAATCTGAGTTAGTTATGTTTTGTTAAAGCATTATTGTTTCCCATCATAATAAACAGTAAATGATTGTTTAAGAAAAGGGCACAAGAGGTGCACCCAAACGTGCAAAGTACACCTCTCTTCCAGAATTTTGGCTTGCCATACTGGTCAGCAAATCTGTCAAGAAAAAGAGGCCAGTATAACTTGGAAGAGAAAAGCAAAGCAAAAGCAACCTCATTGTCACTGTCCACCCACCGGTGCTTTGCCTCATGAAGGCAAGGTGTCCCCCAAGACCACATCTTTCACATTGGTAATTCTGCATATCCATACATGTCCTTAATATTTTACTAATACAAAGAAAATGGCATTTAGGCACATTTTAGAATGTTTCTTCTCTGAACTAGCAATTCAGCTTTTAGAGAGAATGGATGAGGCAGGCTAACTTTCCTTGTCTGTCCATGAAAATCCCTGCCATAAAATGGAAAGACATGACTTTTCATATCGAGTGTGAAACATGCCTTGCACTGATTTGTGAGCTGTTCAGAAAAAATTTGCAGCAGAAATTACTTTGTCAGTGACGGATGTTTTCAACACTTCCCAAAATAAAATGCTACACCAGTTTATTTTAAAAATGTTCCTACCTATAGAAAAATTAGATGGTCTAGTTGATACATCGTTGCCTGTGATGTAAAGGTAGGTTGTTTAAACCTGAATGCTCACTATCCAACTGTTCCCCACGCCTTCTGCAGGCTGCTGCTGAAACATGCAGCAGTGTCCAAAAATTTCTGAATTTCATCTCAGCTACAAGTACATTGCCTTTTACAGTGACACACATCCTGTACCTCAGTCACTAGCTTGTTTACATGAAGAATATCTGAGCTGCTTCTGCTGTACTTTTTCACAAACTTGTCTTTCATGTTAGTTGGCTGACTGATCAAAAGCATGAGATCAAAACAACAGGAAACACAGAGTTGTCACCATAAACTGAGATATCTGTAATACAGCATTTGCAGCATGGATACATTCCCTCCCAGGAAACAGGATTCCAAGGACATCAAGGAGACAAAGTCTGGAAACATTACTGCAAACTGGGAATTCTTTAGTTTTCAAAATATAATGCCCAGAACCAGTTCACATGGACTTGGCATCTGAGGAACCACTCTATATGCTGGATGGAACTGAAAAATAGTGCGAAATGCACACGGAGTCACTTCACATCTGAGTAGCCAGGTTCCTTAGTGAGAAGCTGAAACATTTTCCCTTACGCTGGGACTCTTAGTGCCGTGTTTAGGGGATGCCCAGACGCACAGGTCCAACAACTTGGACACTGTACAGAGTGACACAAAAATGATCTCTCTTCAGACACTGCCAGAGCAGCAAAGTTCCTGAGTCAGTGACATTCTAACCACATACAACACGTCACAGACTGATTATGGACTGATTATGAAGTGAAGCGTGACTGTTAAGTTTCTGGAAGAACGCATATCTGAAAAGTATTATGGAAAAGAACTATAAGAATAATACATCCCTAACAATAATCTAAGATAAAAAAGAAAATGAGTCTTTTTTTTTTTAAGCCTAAAAATAGTTTAATTAGAAATTCATTACTGAAGCAAGTCAGTAACTTCTAAAATACAGGGGACAGTGGTAACATTTTGGAAGGCTACTACTATTGTTTGAGCCCAGACTTTGAATGGGGTACTGCTGTGGGATGTACAGTAAGAAAAAATGAAAATAGGAAAAAAGATACATGTGGTAGTTTTGTCTCTATATCCATTCTCTACTGTCTACTAAACTAGAAGTACATGTGTGCAGCTTAATCACCTGCAAAATTACACTGGTTATGAAGTCCTTCGTATTTTAATTTTATAACTAAGTGAAAGGCTGAAAAAGAACTATGCTGTTTCGTTTAGTCATACTTCCAATACAAAATTTTCATAGAACTGGGTTTTTGGAATTGCTATCCAACACCTAGAAGTGCCAACTATTTAGAGAAACAGATTCTTGTAGAAACTTGGAAGCAGTGAAGAACAGAACTCAGTTCGGTTATGACATATGGTAATTTTAAGTATGTTACTAAGTTAATTTTTCAAATGAATGGTCAGTCACTGCAATGAATTTCAAATGAGGACAGGGCAGAAGAAATCTCTCAAAGACAGAAAATTAGAAGAAAAGACATAATGAAGTATCAAAAGTGAAAAGGCAGACTCTGTACAATCTCCAAGAAGGTACTTACTGGAGAAAAGTAAATGATTTTTGTGGCTCTAACAAATGAAATGTGAATAATTTTTTTTATAAAGCTATTACCTAGCAGTTGGCCAAGCTTAGCTCCAAATCCAAATGCAACATGCAAAAGGAGATTGACATGGAAATAATTTTCATGTGTCAGGGTAAATAGAGTTCCAGACAGTAAACAAACCACAAATGGGATGCAATTCTCAATTCAAAACCTTTTACTTTTACCTCATATCAAACAATGTAAGCCCACATAAAATGCAGAGAAACAAGAGAACAAAATGAATGGAGATAAAAAGTCTAGCATGACAAGAGATGAAGAGAAGTCATTCCAGTCCATAGAAAAAGAATAAATGAGAGATATAAAGAATAAAAAAATAACAAAGTACAGTTTAAAAAGAAAGCATGTCTATTTTTTTGGGACTGAGAATCATCAACTGCAAAATATATCCTTCTACAGGCAACTGATAGTGGGAAACAACTAAAATACATATTGTTTACTAAGAAACATTTAAGTAAAATGGAGTACCAGAAAATTTAGGGTAAAAAATGAAAAGAGCACTTCAAGGTAAAACCTACAAAGATGAAGAACACAAACTTTAATAGGATATTCTACAGGTCCTATTCTAAAAAGTCCTTGAATCTAGGCAACGCTTCAGGGGCTTTCTCACAGAATACTTTTAAACTGGAAAGGTAATCTCAATAAGATTAATAGTTTTTTTGTTTGGGGGATTTTGCATGTTTTTTGTTTCTTTGGGTTTGTTTTTATTTTCTTTTTCTGAGCACATGTATTAAACCTGGTATATGTGACATTATGCAAAGCTAAGTTTTGGAACATGAAAAAGCACAAAGCAAGCGGCAAAATTCTGTAATTGGCACCAAGCTGGCTGTGATTCTGGTCCCTAGAATGCTCTGCCCAGATAAAATGTAAAGAAGCACACAAATGGTTGCAGGAGCTCAATCTGCTTCGGTTCTGCTGCTGTGGTGCACCTTGGCAAGCATTGCCTTCACTGCTGCAGCATCCCACAGCTATGAGAATTGCAGCTTTATATTTGACTCAATTATTAGGCATTTAATTTAATAAGCCTTTACATTCCAAGGTAAATATATCTGTGTTTCAGTACTTGGTTAAAATATGCTTTGTGAGTTACTTATTTTACCCTCTTGAAGGGCAAAAGTATTTCAATAACCTTGACTATCACAATATACATGTAGGTCACAAAGCAAGCAAAGCTTACATCACAAAGCTCTGTTCTCAGAAGTTTCCATGAAATTATCTCTCTACCTAGAAGGCATCATTAAAAGAGATTTAGAAAAACAGAATAAAATAAAATGTAAAAAAAAAAAAAAAAAAAGATCATTCTAAAGGCAGGAGTTCATAAGTTGTTAATAACTCACCCGTCAGAGAAAATTCATGTCATTGCCATTTAAGACTATGACAATAAAGCTATGCTCATAAAATCAGCACATAAAATATTTCACTCTATAAAACTTTCTAATTGCTCCTTTTTTTTTTTTTTTTTTTTTTTTTTTAATCAAACAAACAAAACTGAAGGTTGCCAATCACATGCAAATACACTACAGCTTTAGGGTGGTTTATAAAAAGGAAAAACTTCCAAATCTAAGAAGAAATTAAGTCAGGAGTTTCATGGTAGAATGAGTTGGAGAGGTAAGTACGTGGCAGAGACAGGGAGAACATAGTCAAGCGTAAGCACACATAAGTTGTTCTTCACTGTTAAGACTCTGATAACAGTGAAACAGGCTAGGGAAAACAATGCCACTTCAATTAAAACTTATGAAGGTCCAGAATTTATTTTTCTTTAGATTGCTCAGTGTTGAATCCATGAACAGTCAATTGTGTATAAAAATATAGTTGAAAACAACTTTCTACTATCTTTAAAATTCTTTGTCTTGGAGTACATAAGGATGGTAGTGTTGACTGTTTTGTTTTTGTTTTTTATCTCCTTGTCTGAAATTATAAGCAATTTTGTCCAAGCAGCCATGGTTTTTCAGTCAAATATTTTCTGAATCCTTCCTGGTAAAAACATGTCAAAATACAGAAAATATCTCTTTTTACAGAAAAAAAAAACCCAAAACAAACCAACTAATAAACCCTATCGAGCTCTCTGCACTGGGCCTCAAACCCAGAATCAAGATCCCACCCATGGCAGCAGTTAGTATTCTCACCAGAATGTGACACTTAATCCCTAGTCTCACACTGGTGAGAGATCCTTTAAATCTTTTAAAGAAAGGGATAAAAACACTTATTTGCAACTTGTTCAATGCATACTTTGATTGGTTTAACAACTTTTGACCAGATATTAATTTTCGCCATGAAATAATTCTAACAGTGACAAATCTTATTTGAAGACCTAAAATTTTTCTGGAACCTGAACGTATACCATATTCTTGGCTGTGCAACAACCCTTGCTGGCTGCTTGCCTCTTGCAACAATTTACAAGCAGCAAGGCACCTACGTTAGCTCATTCAGTTATGTCATGCCAATTTTATGCTAGATTAGCAAAACAGCAAAGTTGCATAAATGAAAAAAAGCACATACGGACTGCAACCATACAGAGAAACTTCTCACATCTGCAGTGTGTTGAAAAACAAGGAGCTGTTCTGCACGGGAAAACTATAATTCATCAAGGACTCACAGTTAAGCAGAAGTAGGCTTCCTCACTTTGCTGTGCTGTAAGTCAAACCTTGAAGAAGGCAAGCAAGCAAGCCTTCCAAATATTTCTTTCAGCACAGAGGGAAGCAGTTGGCATAATCAGACCCAACCGGACAGCACAACACTCTACAATAAGAAGTTTGGGATGTTTAGAGCATCAGTTAAGCCACAGTATATGATAACCTTTAACACATGCAAAAGGTGCTCATTCCACCTCACAGTATTCAACACATCATCCGAATGACACCATTTTCACAAGCAGTATCAAAGTATCTGAAGAAACCTCATACAGGTGCAGGGGTTCCACACACTTGTGCTCTTCAGAACCACTCTTTTTTTTTTTTTTTTTTTTTTTTTTTTTTTTTTTTTTTTTTTCTTAATTTTTGTTGTCATGGCCCCAATACTTTTTTTCTCTGACAGGCAATGAGCACTCAAAAAATGTTAGTACAGGTACGAGCTTGCAAAGTCTCCATTCATTTATTTTCGCTTCCACAGGCAACTATTGCAATGCCAGTTACACAAGCAGCCTTTCAGAAATCCAAAGTGTGTCAACACATCCAGAATATTTCACCCACAGGAAACTGAGCCTAGATCAAATTGCTACTTCTCTAGTTTCTGCTGTTAGTTAAATAACCATTTCTTCCTACAAATCATTGACTTCATGTACCAACTGGAACTGTAATCCCAGTCTAATTAAACTTAAGAAAAGTATAGTGTCATTAAAGTCGCAAAGAAAGTTTAGATATCAAAGAAACAGGAAAGTATATGGAGACCAAGAATGTATGAATGACCAAGAGTTATTCTTTTTAAAAGAAGCATCCCCAAGAGAACCTCCAATAACTGAACAAGGAAGGAAGGCTTCAATTTTTAGTTCTCAAATCAGTTCTGTATTTTAAGCTTCTTTATTGCCACTGAAAAGGTAGTTCCTCATCTGCCTTAGGTTTTGAAACTCATCCAAGTGTTCTGGATGACAGACAGTTACCTCCACAGAGATTTGGCAAATACCTCCTCTTATGGGATCTTTGTACTTTTGTTTATGGCTCTCAAAATTTAGATATTGTGACCTAACCTTGACAAGACAAACTATTAGAGAAGAAAACATTTGTAAGGGGTAACTAAAAAAAAAAAAAAAAAAATATATATATATATACACATATATATAGCTAATGAGAATAAGCATTCTTCTGTTGGCATATTTAACCACTACTCACATGTTCAAAGTCAAGCATATGTTTAAATAACATCCTGTTCTAGAACTTGAGTACTCACAGCTTTGCAGAATCAATCTTTCATTGGCATATGATTATATGCACAGTAGAAAAAGCCATGATAAAATAAATAAAACTGCAATGCAAGTTAAAAATACAACTGAAAGTTTTTTTTAAAAACACGAAATAAACCATTTTACCTGTAGGATGTTTTTATGGCATATGGCAAACAATAAGACAGAAATTAGTAAATGCTAAGTGGAAAAAAAAATCTAAAAACAGTCATTTTAATGGAATAAAGTAAGGTACCAAAAAACTATTACTTAACATTAGTACTTAAAACGGATGTCAATGCAATATTGCCCAATCTGCTTCATACTGAATTAAAAAAAAATCTTCCTATAGTAAAATACAACTACATGACTGTGTAGTGCTTGTATAAAACAATTAGAAAACAAATTTCTTTTAAAATAAAAAATTATAAACTGAAGATGTTTGCTGGTATCAAAAATGGACTCTTGAACATTCTTGGCAGATCTAAGGTAAAGACTTCACATTCTCTTCTTCCTCCCCCTTTCCTTTTTTTTCCTTCAGCTAAAAAAATATATTCTTTGAAGAATCTATTAAACACAGCAGGGAGAAGGAAAGAGACAAGGGAAGAAAAGGATTCAAAGAATATTCTCCTGAGTTCCTTAGGAGCTTAATACAATTTTATGAATCTTGTAGAAAAAGAAGAAATAACATATTCATACATTTGGAAAAGAACAAACAAACTCAAAAAAAGGAAAGGAACATGAACACAAGGTAACAGTATCCTATTTCTTGATCAGCAGCTAGAATCCAAATGAATGTTTACTCTTCTGTATCATATTTTGAAAGGCCAAGAATATTGTTCAACATGCTAAGAAAAATAATCACTTTCATCAGAAATATTTTTTAACGTATTTTAGTATTAGTGTTAATGCTTTAAATCTTAGATGAATACTACCTGCACTGCAAACATGCATAATGTATTTTCTAGAAAACAGGAAGCTCAGACAAAGTGCGATCAAAACCATAAATATCTCTGAAAACAGGGGGTCATTACAAGGCACCAGGATACCCAGCAAAGTGGAAGATAGATCATATGAAATACATTTTTCATACACATACAGATTATCTGAGATAATCAGAAAAGACAGTAAAGTGTTGAGAAAAGAGCTCTTTCCAGTGAAATTCATTCTCAT
This sequence comes from Prinia subflava, assembly GCF_021018805.1. Taxonomy (NCBI): domain Eukaryota; kingdom Metazoa; phylum Chordata; class Aves; order Passeriformes; family Cisticolidae; genus Prinia; species Prinia subflava. The sequence goes on along the minus strand of NC_086248.1, from coordinate 76,996,483 downwards.
GACAGCAGACATTTCCAGAACTGTTTTATTCTTGAAAAAATAAAAACAAACCCCTCTGAATATTCACTATTAGATCTCCTTCCCGTGATGAAAAGCATTATAAATCCTACCTCACACTGAGAGCCTCATTAAAGACATTCCATGACTACCTCTTGGATGTGAGGCTATCACTCAGGAAGTGCAGGATAATTAGATTGGATGAGTCTAGGCTCTGAAGCCAAGCACATACACCTGCATTTACATCCTGTTGGTTTTGATGGGATTAGTGACATGCAGCAAGATAAACACAGGTTTAACTACTTACTTAGATGAGGTCACAGTTTGGTTCTAAATGTTCTACAGAACTCAAACCACCATAGAGACCCTATCGTCACAACAAGGACACCTCTACAGAAATATTTTATTCCTTGCTATTATAAACACATTTTATTACATGAAAGATATCAGAGAAGAACAAAAAAATTCTCAAGAAATTCAATTTCTTTGTCCTTGATAGGGAAATGCACTACAAACAGAGCAGAAATTGTCAAATGGTCAACTAATATTTGTATATTCTCCCTATTCTTAGCTACAGAAACTGGAATACTTTAACTTTGAGAGACAAAAAACCCAGCAAAAATGTCTCCACTTTTGGTACCCGGATTTTTAAACAAGAAACACAAAAAGCAGGGGTGCAGGGAATGTTACATTTTATACTTCTGTACCTTGACACATTACAGATGTTCAAGACCAGCTACTATTCAGTCTTGCCTTCTGTTTTTTATTTCATCACTAGCAAAAATTCTTTTAATGCCTTCTGCTAGTTTAATGACTTATTAAGACAATACCTTACATCCCTGTTCATGTAATACAAATTTAATTTTAAAGACACAAGAAATGGCAGCAAGATTGAGAGGGACATGTAGGATGCTTTAAAATGTGTTTTGTTTCTCAGTTCTGACTTCCAGAAGATGGTGTTTCATTAACCAAAACATAATGCAAATACATATGTAGAGAGTTAGAAAGTCAAAAGTACAATAATTTACAAGGATCTAATGCATGAATAAATTAATTTTTGAAACCAAGTTTTCACAGCTTGCCAATGCTACTAAATAATGAATGTACCACTTCTTGGACAGCAAATGGCGTATTTTGAAACAGTCCTTCTTACTGCTGAAGGAAATGAGGTCTTGAATGCATGGCACACTACATGCTTTTCACAAGCACTACTTTGTTTTCAGGTTTAGGTAATCATAACTCCACTTAACATTTCACCCTCTTACTGTGCCAAGGTTTATGCCATGTAAAATCAATAAAGCAACCCAAAATATCTGAGTAGCTGAAGAAGACACTTAGCATACCGACACATAGAGCACTTTGTCTTTAAAGCATGAAACAGGGGTTGTAATAAGATAATTCATAAGATCTGTGGCACAAAAATTAAATAAAAAGAAAAGTACTATGGATTGCCTCAAGCCAGAATCACCTAATAGCATTAAAAGAGAAAGGAATTACCATTAGAGTCTATGAGATACTCTAAGCACCCCTCAAGGGCCTGTACATGCTTCACTTGCTTTATGTGAAGCCTTGCATCCCTTAGAGTACAATTTTGTTAATCAGTTTTCAAGGTCACAGCTGAATGCAAGAGGGACAGGCTGTGCATCTGTAGGAGATACTTATTTCTGGAAAAGTCATAGTTCTATTTATGTGAAAATGATCTGCAGTTATGCAGTACATAAGTCTTAACCTGCAAACACTTACATCATAAAAAATACTCAAACCCACAAAATTGTTTGCATAATCAGAGTCTAAAGGGTCAAGGTGAGAGAAGTGCCTTTTTAATTAAAATTAATTTAGCAGATAGATGCATAAATGTGCCCTCACAAAACAATAATGACTATTTTGCCCGAAATTATGGATATATTTGAAGGGCAAAACAGAAAAAGATCCATTTCTCAAAATCTCAATGATAAGGGTCTTTAAAATGCTTTTTCTCTCTTGTTTTGGTATTTTACTTCAAAAACAAAATTAAATTACAAATGCATTGAACTGAATAAATGACTTTCTGAAGCTGTTTTATATTTATATAACCAGACTGAACCATATTGCAGCATCACTCTCACCACCTGCTTTCTGATCAGGACATGCTCTGACACCTTTTGAGGCACATATAGCAAAAGTGAATAAATATAACTCCTTTTGTCAGGAAATCCAATAAACTCCAGCAAGGTGAGAGAATCCATAGGGAGCAAAGGCACAGTCTTGCTCATGAGTACAGCTCAAGATTGACATCAGCATTGTCAGCCTGTTTCCAAAGAGGCTGGACACATTCATAGAGGTGACACCTGAGTGCAGTCATCTTTCCTGCACTGGGTATATCACTAGGCTGCTCCAGGTTTTCCTGGCAGCTGTTTGGCTGACACTGCCTTTAGTGGTTCCAGAGAACATACCTTATGGGAAGTGGTGTGACTGTTCTCTTTGTTGCTCCAAACAAAACAAAAAGAAAGAGTAATTTGTAAAATGCAAATGGAATTTGCATGCCAAAAGAGCACAGTCTGGTTCCTACTTTCACCAGAAATAGGGGGAGATTTGTCTCCTTCGTAAAGTGAAGTAAGAATAGCACGGGAGGAAAACATTTATAAATGTAATGACCTCTAATAACTGAAGATTGATTATAGAGAAAAAAGACAAAGAAAGAAACAAGTACGTATACACAAGAATGTATATATATGTGTAAATATATGTATGCAATATATATATAAATATGTATGAAAAATCAATAAAAAATCCATTTTGCTTAGTAAACACGTAGGAGTACACACTCTTAAAGGGAAACAAAACTGAAAGTGACTCAGAGGAGGGTTTTGTAAAAGTTTGCTGTGGTAGAAGACCTCTGAATTCTCTGCACAGAAAAGCAACAGTTACGCTAGCTCATGTATTCAGTAGAGTAGGTATCATTTTTCACCTATCTTACTATCCAGAAACACACATTTTCTCTACTATTTTACTCAATTTCACTACTACTGAACTCTTTCAGGAGCACGTCCACCATCACAGTCAAGCTTTAGAGATCAGCTGTAGGACTTATTTCCTCAGCAAGACAAAGTTATGTCAGTGGAATTGGAGAAATAATAAGAAAAAAAATCCAAACACTTTTGATGGACAAATGTACTTGTTTTCATCCTGCTTACTGCATGTCAATATACAGTGATATGGAATTACTTCAACATAAACTAAAACAAACATGTCAAGTGAAAATACAAGTCTTAGCACAGGAGTTTGTAGCAATATAAATAAGGTGTTTATGTTGGTATAATTTTTCTCGTAGTATTCTTACACTGACATGCCAGTGCAGTATCACTACCATTTACAAACCTGTACTGGGAAAATTTTTATTCCCGTAACTGTGCACATTTTCAACCATTTTCAAATGTCTGCACACAGCTTCCTTAAAATGTCACAGGTATTGACAGACCTTAACAGATTTTGATTGACTTTGATTATGATGTATTTCTTGTCATTTTCAAACCACACTGCAAATCAGCATCTTTTTGCATCAAGTTCATAACAGTTATGTATTAACAATTTAACTTGTCTTTTGTCTATTTTCCACTATGGGACTGAATTTACTTACTATTCCCCCGTCTGACCCTGCCCTGGATTTTCCCTCCATAAGGAAACTTTAATTGTGCTGGTAAGTTAGTTGATAAAGAACTTAGTGCATCACAGCACAATTTACACTAAAAATTTTACTATAATTTATCATTATACAACAATTATACTGTTATTGCAATAATTCACTATTTCAAAATAGCTATGTTTTTAAGTAAACATACAGTTAAGTTTACTAAATTGAGTTTTATACAAATACATTCATTCATCAGGACGAAGGAATTTCTCTGAATGTCTAAAAAATTTAGAACTCTATTGTTTCTCTTACAGAACAAAATAAATAACAGACTCTTTCTACAACTGCCTTCAGAAACTGTTTTGTCTTCAAAGGCAACCTTCAACGACCTTCAGAAGCAATCTTTTATCCAAAGAATTAATAAGAGGGAAGAGAACTATCAATGATCATGAGCTCCTAAGTTAAAAAGCAAAAAAAGCAATTCTAATTATTACATTCCATTACAGTTCCATCAAGACTGTAATGCACCAAGAGCTTTGTGTGCTCAGTGCAGACTGTCAACAGAAAATGTGTGAAATATTTTCCTTATACTGTTGTCAGTCAGTAGATTGCTATGAGAATTCATTCCACATGATGGTTTAGAGAGAAACATAGCAGTAGGCGTCCCTATTTATGATACATATACAAATGAATATATTTCTCCAACATATTCCTCAATCCCTCCCTTGTTTTCCCAAAAGTTTGTACCCATATGCCCCTGAATGTGATACGCACCAAAAATATGATTATAGAATTTGAGTAGTACCTTGCCCCAGACATCTAGTGAAAACAGTGTGTAAACACTTGCCATCAGATTCCATCAAAATATTTATTTTAATTATGCATGTCTGATAACAGAAATCTGCTAACGGAATTCTGAAATCTGGTAACAATTCCTATGGAGCTATTTGGCTGAGGAACTGAATGGCTCTCCAAGACATTACCCAGGACAACAGACCCTGTTCCAAATTAGATCATTAAGTGACTCTATGAAGTATCAAGTAACATTTCATAAAGTTCTCTACATATTATGACAGGTTCTCTGTCTTATGAATAGTCCTTCACGTACTTGATTTCAGAAATTATGTCCTGGTACATTTGCCTGATACAGCTATTTTCAATTATCCCCAAATTCCTGCAAATGAAATTATTCTGTGGTGTGCATATTTAGGTTTTTGCTGCTGGGCAGCTACATTCTTTCTTGGATATTTTCAGTCTTGTTTCTTTCTGCTGTAAAAGCCAACCACATCTTTCACAAACACTTTCACTTCCTTCCCCTAACTGAAGGGCAAGGTGAGCCAAACCTCTGGCTGCTCAGCAGAGAGCAACAGCTGAAGTTCTCCCCCAGACCATTCCCTCAATGCCTCAGCTGAGGCCTGAAAGGAACATCTCTGCGATTTGGTCACCCTGTTCCTTCAGACCTCAGGTCTCTGCTGAAGGGATGAGGTTTGCTAACGAGTATTGCCTGTGATGGTGCCTTTGCAATATAGATATCTCTCCAAAGACAACCCGACTGTGACCTCCAATAACAACTTGCATAGGTCACTACACTGCTATCAGATGGGGAAAATATTCAGCTGTTACTAACCTTGCCTGAAGCAAAACTATCCAGAGATGAAAATGCTTTTTCTTTTGTGTTAAAGAATTAATTTTAAAAAGAAAGAAAAGGAAGTCCAAAACAGTTGAACTGCAAACACCTATGGGAGAAAAGGCATGCTGTGGGCTTGCAAGTTTCAAGAGTCTCTTTGAACAATGTTTTAAAAACATTTGCTACTCTGCTTTTCTTGGACATTGCAAGTAAATTCTAACTTTAAAATTTAAATCTATGATTCTTGAACAAAATTACACTCATTAGCTATCATTTTTCATTGATTATATGCAAGTATTCATACTTAGGTTTCATCAGAATATTTTGGAACTGAGGTTCATGAAATCTTGGATATCTGACACACTAAAACTACTGATTCATCCAAAACCATTTAAATTTTTAAGTCTTTGTGTCTTGCAACATGAATAAAACACGTAAATGAAGAAATCTACAAAGACAGCTCACTGCATTAATCATCCCATAAATTAGAATGGCAGAGAGCATACAACATATAATATAGAGCCTGTTGACGTTATTCTGGAATCTACAGGCTTCAGGTGAAATGTCAAATGCAAAATGAAATTCATGACATTTATTTTGCCACATTTATTTTATCCACATGATATGGGTTATTTGTTTTATCCCATATAAGGAGACGCACATTATTGAAATAAATTCAAATCAGAAATGAAATTCACTTGTGACATACAAATTCTCACTCATGGCTGTTTCAAACACTCAGACATACTACACACCGTGTCGGCAAATGTAAAAAAAAAAAAAAAAAAATCAGCAGGCAGTCAATACATTCCTTTATTCCTTCCCATTTGTCCTTTCTGTCAATTGTACACTAACATATATGCCAAGCAAAGGAATAATATAGAAGAAACCTCCACGTCATAAAGAATGAAAGGTAGGCAGGCTTTATTCTCCTAGATGAAGAGAAATTCATGCTTTATGTCCAGCACAGGAGACAAGTGAGGTTGTACAAAACCCTCCTCCCTTGTCCCCTGCTGGCAAAGGATACGCACAGTGCACAGCTTTGCCAGTGCACTCGTGCTCCCAGATGTGTTGAAGCTGGAAGCTGTCCTACTGAGATGCAGCTGCATGCAGAACTGCACTGCTGTCCTGTCACTGCCATGGGGGGCTGCTGCATTCTAGTGATTGCAATTCAAGAGAAAGATTGAGGCAACTGAATTTCATGCACAAGGCACGTCTTCCAGTAGTCCATGGTTAAAATCTTTGAGTCTGAAATCTACAGTGTGCACCTCAGAGGAAATGAAGGTCACCTATTGGCATTTTAAGATTTGGTTCACATTTCAAAAGATCACCAGAATTGTCAACAAAAGGTTTTCTCTGCATGGTTTATCTTGTATCAGAACTCAAACATTACAGCTGTAACAAGAGTATTCTATAAGTTACCTTACTGGGGAAAAGAAAAAAAAAGCTCTAAATCAATTAGTAACAGTTCTTAGTTTTATATCTAATTTTCTGCTTTAAATAAGTGATTCTCAAGAAATCTCATTAATTTAAGGAACATTAGGGAATAAAACAGTAGACATTGTCCCTGATGGTCATAGGGCTTAAACAAATTAGATTTAATTCTTAGCACAATCTTTTTCCACTCCTCTTTGAACTACTCCAGGTATATAAAGGCAACAGAATTTAACAGAGATTTGGAGCAGAGACCACACTATCAAGATGGGACACAGAGAGGGAAAAAAGTACTTCAAAAAAGAATAGCTAAATATAGATTTAATAACTTACTTGGATTATAATGGCCCAAGAGGTAAATTTAGGTTCCTATGTCCCAGAAGCAAACAGAAATAGCAATTATAAGTCTAGAATAAGGTGCTATTTACTCTTCTGAAAACATCACATGGGTAATGTCTTTTAATGGACATGGTCTGCATTTTCATCTCAGAAAACAACAGAAAGTCCCTGGTAAAACTCGCTTCAAATAACAGCAAAATTGACCTAAATCAAATTTGTAGTACAGCTTCTTCACTAAGAAAATGTTAACAGTTCTCAAACAAATCACAGAATAATCTCAGTGGAAAGGGACTTACAAGAATCATTAAGCCCAACTTGTATGTGAATGGCCTGTACAGGGATCAAACCCACAGCACTGGCATTAGCACCATGTTCTAACCAATTGAGCTAATGGGTGGCTCTCTGTCAAAAGCTAAATTTTGCAAATTGTCTCTTCAGCTGTAGCAGTGAATTCCAATAACCAAGCAAAGATTCTGGAATTATTCGTAATGTAAAGGTTTTGAATACCATGGCTGACCTGCTACCTCCCTTATTTCTTGCCATAGTCGCTGCTATATTCCTTCCCTGATATTCTTTCCACTTTTTTTTTGAAACCCAGGCTGCATTAATACCATATATATTTTACAAGAAGAAAGAAAGACAAGGCAAATTATTTCAGATGTCCCTAAACAATATTTAAACTGTAATTGAAGAAATATTTTACTACAAAGCAATGTATAACATTAATGTAAAACACAGTACATGTAGGTCAATAAGGAACATGGCACACCTGTAGTAACAATAACATCATAAAGATCAAAATACAAAATATGAAATTAGAAAAATCCCAATCCCCATAATAAACTTGGGGAGATGGTCTTCTTTTGGCAAATAATATCCACAGATAAAAGTCACAACAGAAAATCATTCATACGTGTGATTCTGTATTGAGAAGCAAATGATTCTATCCCTTATCAATTTCAGAGCACTACCCCATTAAAAAAACAAAACAAAGAAATAAACAAAAAACCCCCCAACAACTCATCTGTCTCCATTCTGACTCTACAGTAAAGGAAATGAGCAAGCAGGAGTGATAGGAGAACATCATAAACTGCTGCTGGAGAAAAAAAACTTCTAACTTGTACTTTGACTTCAGAAAAAAACAAACCTGAAAAAGATGGCTGATTAAGAGCTAGTGAGAAGCTTAGGAGACCCAAAGTAATTCCACATAAACAAGATTAACAAACTGTTATTCCCAATAACATGCAGCCATCCATTCTTCATTGTCTGAAGAAGGAGAGAGCTGCCCATTGAATTTCCAGCAGGACTTCCTACAGTACATTCACATTTTTTCCCTCTCAGTACTGACCTTCTCCGTTTTTCTCCTGCCCATGGACTATCTAATGTGATCACAGTCTGAACTGATTTGCCTGAAGAGAACTATGACAAAGATATTACATCACAGTTACCCTTGAAGAATAACTAGCATATGAACTAATATCACCACTACAGAAGTTCTCACTTCCAACTCTAGATAAGAAAGTCCAAAGAGCAGAAAAGCATATAAAAAGATTCCGTTGTTTAAACAAAGCAAACCATTTCTTTGTTCAAGACTATGAAGCAGGGATTTATCAGATTAGAAGAAAAAAAAATCTGATAACACAACACCAAATACTTCTCTTTCTGGAGAATTCTTTCTACCCATTAAGTGACAGTATGTCCTATATATCTTTTACACTTATTTGTATCTGCTGAAAGCTAAAAATAATGGTGCCTTCAGGAATTGTACCCTACCGAGTTCGTGAAAGATGACGTGAGGCATTTTTGTTCTTCACATTTTATTTTTACACTGCTTAAAACTGCTGTTATTCCTGAGCCTGATTTATGGGCACCCTGGGGTACTCCTAACCCCTTTTGATGTTATTTCTATTGGAAACAGTTGACAAAAGCAGATCTTCCCTCGAGGACTGCACAGTTTTAGTATTTGTTTCAACTTCCAGCCATTTGCTCAACCTATTAAAGGTTCTTCAAAGACATAGAATAATGACCCATCACCTTGAACTCTACAGACAAAAAAAAATGCATAAAGGCTGCCAATTCACATAACTCTGCTGTAGATAAGAATACATTGGAAGGCATTACACTACATGGAATACTGCCTACGGATTTAGCATAGCCCTACAAGGGTGTTTGGCTTTCAATTATTTCACTGCAGTGGTCAGACCTGCATGAAAATATTTATATAAAATGTAAACCTAAGCCAAACTAAGTGTATCTAGTGTAAACTTAAGAATTAAAACTGGCAACAGACAAACATTAGATCCAGTTTGTATTTTTTCTATATAGCAGAATACATTACTGCTTTATATAAGAGTTTTATGAGCTAACCTTTCTAAAACTATACAAATGCTATGCCAAGAATCTTGGAACTTAATTACTCTTCCTGTGGTGGACTGACAATGAAAAATCAATGGAAACACCTGGAGATATGGTGTATGTTGCTGCAAACAAAAATATTTAAGAAAAATGCAAATAGTACCTCATTGTCATCTTTTCCTATTTGGTGTCTTGTTGTTGGTTTGGGGTTTTTTTCAAAGAAAAGGAAGAAAAATCTACTTTCAAGAACAGACACAAATTTCTTATTTTACATTAGTGAAGCTAATACAAAGCAATAGCTAATGTACCAAACACAGTAAATCCTCTTTTTCACATGAATGCTACAGAAGGATGAAGGTAGGTTTCATAAAATACTCTAAACTACCTGGTGCCCTAAATGCTACCTTCAACAGCATAAGCGTATTGGAAAGTAATTGCCAGCACAATCACCTAAACATTTAAATGAAGTAAAAAGATTATGGCCATTTATGTAATTTCTTGGAATTACACACAAATATTACAAGAATGTGAGGTTGGAGAAAGTAATTAGAAACTCAAAAAAAACCCGAGTAGAGATTTTTTTTAAGTAGCCCAAGATTTTACAATGACCTTTCCATAACTGATAAACGTTTTCATTGTACGATCTTGCTCTTTCCAATGGTCAAAACTTACATTTGACCATCCTTGCAACTAGTAAAAGACAAAATCAGAAATTAAATAACTTCTTGCACATTCTTAATTGGAAAATTATTTCATCCACCCAAAGATACAGGTGAAATTCTATTCTAACAGCTTGCAGGATTTGCCATACAAAAATAAAATAGTAAAATCATATCTTCGGTTTTGATATCACCTACAAACATCTAGTATTACACAAAAGTGCACGGGAGGCATTTATGGCTTAAAAAAATATAAATTCTGAAAAATAATCAGAATTTAATGTATTGCTACATTGTCAAAAATTTAGAGTTATAGAAATATGCATCAATATTTGGACATGATGAGACAGAAATTTCTTACATTTTGCTTCCTTTAATGTTACCCAAAAGGGGATTTCAGACAAATTTTTTTCCTTATGTTTTCTTGGTGTTTTGTGGTTTTGTTTTTGGTTTGGTGGTTTGTCTTTTTTTTTTTTTTTTTTTTTTTTAATTGTTGTTCTGTTTTATTGTTTAATTGAGAACTTAACAAGACCACAGTAAATTCTCACGAACAGACAACTTTTCCTGCAGTCCAGAAATATTTAGAATTCTTGAGAACCCTGTCGACACAGGTCCAAGAGATAGGTACCGTTTATCCCAAAAAGTTCAGCTAGTGAGCAAGTTTTACCTCTTTGTTGTACTTCATGTAGTTCAGTGAGCTCTTGCGAGACTCGCTGTGCCCCACACAGGAAATGCTGGGACATGAATAACCCTCTTCCATTCCATCTTACTGCTAGGGTAAAAAGTACTTTCACTGCAGATCTGCAGTGGTTGGAGGCTTTGGCTCCATGACTAACCCAAGCTGGCTATGACAAAGCACCAGGTTACTGAGCTCTGTGCAGGACATCTGTCAGTCGTTTCCATCTGGCTTTGGACTGAGGATCAGCCCTTGGCCCTCTTGTACTTAGCAGTACAGACATGTAATAGTCGTCTGCACTTCAGTAAGACAAATATTTCTCTTGCCCAGGGAATTTTTAGAAGGGACAGGAGAACCAGCCACTTATGGGTAGCTGAGCCTGCAGCCTTGCTGCAAAATGCTGATATACCTATCTGACAGAAACTGATATTTGGTCTTCATTTCATCTGTACCTAGGAGCCAGTTCTGTAAATATACCACAAAGGATGCTTCCAAAACCAGCTCTTTCCAGAAGACACGCCATATGAATCAGCACAGAGTTCAAGTGCCCTTTCCAATCTCTCCCTTCTGACCAACAACTACCATTTCACAATTCTTTTACACTTTCATGTAAAATATCTCCTAATCAGTAGATGAATGTGTTTTGGGTAATTCTTCACTACAATAGTAGCTGTCTTTTAGGGCAATTGGTTTTTAATCCATGCATTTGCAAGTAATGGATATTCTTGAATGTATGTGCCCAGATACCACATGCAAAGATGGATTACAGTATTTCAAACTACAATAAACACAAATGTGAGACCAGATGCATTTTACTTTGATTTATAGAACAAACACCAAGAAGCTAATTTCTTCAGGAACAGTCTGTCCCCCTCAAAAATCCAGCTCTTTCCTTGACTCTTGAATACATATTACCAGAAAATATCTACACACTTATGCCACTATCTTGAGCAGTTGAGGTTTTGGAGCTTAAGCAGTCAGATTTCCACCTGCCACATGACTAATGTACAAAAATATGAACTGCAATTTTACCAGCAAAACAAATAACACACCAGAAAACGTGACCCATTTTTCATCATGTTACCAGGGGAAAAAAACCCAGCCTTTAAAAAAGAAAATGAATAAAGAAAAAGAGGCTCCTTGGAAGTGGTTAGTACTACGAAGCACTGAGACTGTACATCTCTGACAATTTTTGTTGTACTTACCTAATATCTGTGCATGTTATACATGTGATACAGCGGCTGTTTGTTGTAACAAGGTTCAAAGCCACAGATGTTTCACTGTCAGCCGTTGGGTGTGCTCCACATTTAAAGTAAAACTCCTGAAATATTGAAGGAGAGATAAAGAGAAGATTACATACCTGCTGCTCATGTCCTTCCTTTATCTTTGGGTAAGTGACATTTGAGAGAACAGACAAATCACCACTGCCAACAGCGAACGAGGACAATCATTAGGAGAGGTTTACAAGGGATCCCTTGCAAAAATACCAGTCTAGGTGTGTATTTTGTTCAATGCCTTTCCTAGCAAAGAAGATATCAGTGTGACACATTCTGTGATCCTCTGAATTTATTAAAAAACAAACAAAAAAAACCCCACTTCATCTAGACTTTCTCTAAGTATAGGCAAAATAGTAATCGAATTCAATATGCATTAATATTGCCACTATCTTTTCTTGTTAAAGATATTACCATTTTCTGAACTCTACAACACAGAATTTTAGCTCTGGAATAGTGAAGTCTGTCCTTCCTTTTGTGACATTAGAAATCTTAAAGAAACAGTTTTACCATCATAATAAAGGAAAGCTCTACCTCTCTTGCACCCCACATTACATTTGCGAGTATACAGTGCTTGAATCAAGTTGCATTAGCCTCTTAAACTGCCTTCATTAGCATAATACTTTTCACACAAATGTGTGTTTTGTTCTCTTTTCCACTGCACCCCAGGGAAGGCCATACGAAGCACACTATTCTTTGACAAGATTTTGTTACAAGAAATTGTTCTAAATGTCCAAATCACTTTAGGCATACGCAAATAAAAGCAGCCAGAAGACACATGCCTTACAATAGGAGCTGCAGATTAAAGTTTGCAATTTCTTTGTTGCTATGAGACCTTCGTTCCAGTAACAAACTGTGGAGGTTTGTAATGAAAACAAGATATAAATGAAATGTGAATTGAAACATAAGGGTATAAAAACATTGGAAAAAAGGATAAGAAGGCATAAAAGAATGACAAGTGTTGACAACATCCAGATACTAACATCACAGTTTATTCTAAAGAAACCTAGCCTAGGTAAAAAAATACTAAGAAAACATGGAAAAACAAAAAACCCCAAACAAACTGCAAGGGAAGAAAAAAAGACAGTGAATAAATCAGCAGCATTTCTTCATGACTCTTGAAGGTGGGACAGTTTGAAGGAAATAAAAATTACAACTACTGTCAACTTTTTTAGGGTGAAATAGTCACATCCAGGCCTCGGCATCAGGAACAATCCAAAAGCAATGGAAAAGATATGCTGGGTGTTTGCTAGTGTCACTCCCAGTTCCTACCTAGACAATGTGGGCACATACTGCAGCACTCTCTAATACATGAGCAAAAGAGAACGTGTGGATGAACGAGAATGAAAAAAATCAGTTTTGTTTAATACAAAATCCCCTTTCCCTCTCTACAGCTTTGCACAATTTCCTGCGATACTGTACTAAACGCAGTCCAGACAGACTCTGACTTTCTCAATGCCTACAGCCTTGCAGTAGGGAGTTATTTGTCTGCAAAACAGCTGTCATTTATTATTTGGGTTTTTTCCCTCGGTGGTAATGATTATTTAGCTATACTGTGTATTTCTACATAAGACAACTTCAGATCTATGCAGAACCGTGCCACTCTATGGTAGAATCTGGTAACTGGGACATGAGAAGTACTAATGTAACCTTCCTCCTGGGCTAGTCCCTCCTGTTTGCCACAGAAGTGCTGATACCTGCAATAGACTCACCAATATATCCATACCCTGCAACAAGTGAAGGGCACAATGTCTGAAGTAGCAGTTTTAGAGAGCTATGTGGCGAGAGTGCGGTTTAAAGGCAAACTATTTTTTAAAAGTAATTGTTCACAAGAGTTTTGAAATGCTCACCTGTACATGTTTCTACACAGGTAAATTATCTTTGTGTCCTGTTTCATAACATCAGAAAGTCCCAAGCAAGAAAATATCCTTAAAGTCATCCTTAGACAAGACCTCAGCCTTCCCAATTTTTTGATCTTGTTCAAGATACAGACATACACACAACTTCTAAATATCAGTGTAACTTGAAGCATTTCAGTTTAAAGTAAGTCAATGGAACTATGCATTCGTCCAGAATACATGACAACCTTACACGATCTGTAACTTCAATTTGTTTTCAACCTTTAAAAATGTATCAATTGATCTTTGTATTATTTGCTAATAGGTTTTGGAGCTTAAATTTCTTTGCCCTTTAATTTGAATTTATTTTGTTTGAATTAAATGTTAAGAAGGATTAATTTCAGTGCAGAAGATATATATTTCTTTGCTTCAGTACATCTTCTGTGTACTACTAAAAGAATATTGACAAATCACAATTCCAGAACAGGTAAACTAGGGGCAAGGAAACATACAAAACAAATTTTGATAAAAGTACTTACCCATTATAATAAAAAAAATTTTTTTGGATCAAAACAAAAAAGAGTAATAAAGGCATTAAGCTCTGAACCAATTGAAATAGGTTTAGACCTCTTTTTGTCCCAAATGAGCATCTGTTTGGTGATTCTAATTGCTTTTGATAATACCTCATGATGGTTCTTGTCATGAAAGGTATTTAATGAAGAAGGTAAATAAAACTATGCAATTCTTATTCCATGGAAAGATGGACAAAAACGGAAAAATATTCAATATATGTATACTGTGCTACAGTCCCAAAATACTTCTGCTATATCATTAGGAAAATTACTTCTCAATATTTCTCTTTATCAGCCCAAACACTGCTTTAAGAAAACTCCTCTAATTAAATTTATGATGTGCTTCAGTGTTGCTGAATTGAGAACATTATGGAATGTGTAAACACTGTTTAATATAACAAAAGAAAATCTTGCCACTTTCCAAAGCTATCCATTGAAAGACTCCCTGCTTGACTAAACGGCAATTAAAGAAATAGTAAATCTTAATATTAAATACAAATAGAACAGAGGGCTCATTAAAAATACAGGAAAAATCCCTCAAGATTATGTGTCAAGTATTTTTTCATAAGAAATCCTGAAGATTAAAGAATAAAAGAGTTATTCACAACAGACATGTTGAACCTAGCAGCATACCCTTAGAAAATCAAACAGTATCAACCCACACAAAGCACAGTTCTACACAATCGATGTGATAGTCTGTCTCAGGAGGTCTGAGACCTCGGTGCTGTGCTGGGAGCTCAGGAGTACAGGGAAAGATGGGAACCAAAAATGCAATACACTGAGTGCCTGACAGTTCTGCAGGAGTGTGGACTTCATTTCCACATTTTTAATATTGCTTTTTTTCTGCAGTAATACACATTCCATCTGTTTAAAAGCTTTTAAAAGTCATGAAACCAATTAAGTCTCCAGCTGCATATGAAAGTTTATGTTGCCATGTTTTGCACGTTGCATAAATACACAATCCACAAGTATGTATTTTTTCAATCTACTACATTTTCCAGAGACTTAACATACTTTTTGTTTTGTCAGGGCATATACCTATGAAGTTATTACTACAGATAACCATCAGCACAAGTTGCTTCTCAATTGCTTCCAGCAATGAAATTACTGAAAATAAAATGTAAGAGGGAAGAGTATAGCCACTTCTCACTCTTCAGCCTTGCATTTCACCAGGCATGTAAATGTAGCTATTCTTTTATTTATTCGTTCACCCAGTATATGGAAGCCCAAGGAGGGAAATTTGCTGGATTTGTAATTCAAGTAATTTATGTTTCAATGTTAATCTCTGAACAGGTGTAGAGACCTAGGAGCCAGCCAATATAAGACTAGCATTCTAAACTAGCCTCAAACTGTAAAAGTCATAAAAGCAGTAGTTACTTCTTAAGCTGATATCAAAATGTCTCTAAACTTATGCTATATGAAACAGTACTTTCATAATATTGACTTTATTATTTAAAAAAACCCCAAACCTTACAGAATAACACAGAAGGAATGAGCAAACATTCATACAGTCTATATCAGCGTCTGACTACTGAAATATTTTAAAAGAGAAGCAATCACATCATTCCTCCTTTCTGCACATGTGTTTTTAGGTACAAAAAACTTTCTGATGATTGTAGGTATTGCTGTTCAGCAGTGAGTAAGGATGTCAAGGAATTACTGCAAAACCAGAGACAAAATTTAATGCTTTTCTTAGTTCTAAAAGTGAGTAGTTTTATGGTCACCTTCTACTGTAGTGAATACCTTTAGATCATTTCCTTGCCTAAAGGCATAGGTCCCATGAAATTGTGAACATTCTATTTAACACTATAAATGTCTTCCTTTTGGCAGTGTATCTGATAGATTGTTATTCAGAGAAGGGAGCAGGCATCACTCTTACATACTCTGTCATATTCCTCACTCCTGTAATCACTTTTGTGTCACACAATATCATAAAAAGTGCACGAGGGAAGAAAAGGTTCAAAGATACATGGTCAATGTTAGCTACTTCTTATGAAACTCAAGAAGAAAATGCTCAAATTTTTAAAAACCCCTCAAATCTTCTTTGATATTTTACTGAAAATATCTATCTGTAAACTCTGTCTTTTCAAACAAACCAGAGGTTCACATACCTGTAACTGCTGATGATACCTGAACTGTCTTCTATTCGGTCAAGTAACCAACATCAGATCAACGTCATACACAAACCATCGGGGAAGGCAGTATAAAAAAGGCCTAGAAGAAACTTTACCCTTTTGATATATGCTCTCAAGTCCAGTTTACTACACTGTCAGAAAAAAACCACTAGTCTTTGCTAAGTACCACCAAGATAGCCTGAACCTTGGCTGGTGTACAACAAATAGACGTAAAAATACACTTTCCTCCCCTTGTTTCTCATTCTGTGCTGTGTAAATTGGATAAACTAAGGAAACTCAGGCAGATTTCTGATTTCTAGTTCATAATAAGCTAGAAAAGAACATGAGAGCCTATTGGTATTTTCTCAATTGTCCACACATTCATTTAGGATTGATAGGCAAAGCCATTTATGAATATATTTTATAGCCATTTAAGGTGTGGCTTTAATTTTTTTAAATTATCACTAAACTTAAATCCCATTTCAACTATATCATCAGAATTATGCCCATGAAAGTGAGAAAACTTCAATGCTATTGTGGCACACCCCTGTGATAATTCATTTGCTTTCAAAACTCAAAAATTTAGTAGATATTCAGTGGATCTGGGGGCAGATTGAAGGAGACTCAGCTCAGAACAGCTGTGGAATCAAATATTTCTTCTGGGATGTTCTGGGAAAGAGTGAGCTGGACTCTGTGCAGAGACATTTTCAGGTTCCCACATCCCAGAAGAACTACAGGCAGTCGTTTTCCAAGCCATGGAAATACCTCTGTGACAAAAACCAAACAAATCTAAAACATCACTGTTCACATATGGAACAGGCACTTCTTTTAAAGTTGCATAAGTAAAAAACATCAGAACTACACTGGCTAACTACTGTGAGGAAGGTTATAGAGCAATTCTTGAATATTTAAGTCCTAAACAACTTTGTGATGGACTTGTGAATGCATTACATACACAAGATTGCTCCACTTTTTTCTGTGAGCAAACAGTATTTTGATTAACTCTGTTTACTGGAAATATCTTCCTCAAAATAATGGCATTTCCCCCACGCACCCCACCAAATACTATCAAGAACTTAAAGTCAGGTACTGAGCATGGTAAGCATCAGCAAATACCATTTATTTGGTGACTGCCTCTCTGCATGGCTTGGCTTCGCTAAGCAAACACTAAGACCTAAACAGCTGTTAAGATCAAAGGGAGAAAGTTATTACCCAAATATCAAATATTTGCAGTAGAGTTGGGTTTGTGGTAAAAAACTACGTAAATAAAACAATCAGATTCCTATAACTACCTACATTTTAAACAAGTAAATTCTTCTGTCTCCTCTATGTTTGGAATTCATCTGGAACTTATTATAACACTTGTAGATGAGAAGTTAACCTTAGGCTCTGCTCTGTCATTAGCACGATTTCCTTTAAAGAAGCTCTCCATTCAAGAACATTTTTCTCCTTCTTGAGATTCCAATCAAAATCAAACCTCTTCTCTGTGGATTTCTTGTGATTCTTAAACTTGATGCTTGATCATGATATCACTGATGTAAACATTATTCCCAAGGGCAGCTGACTTCCCTAAATTGAGAAATGCAGCTTCCCCTGGGCACGGCTAAGTGGATCCCCTCCTAGGCAAACAAGGGATAAATGCAGCTCTCATGCCTCAGTGGTGAAGGAGGAATAAAGTTAACTCACTTTAAAGGGAAAAGATTTATGCATAGTATTAAATCAGCATTTAAACTGAATGAGGTAGGTCCTTAAGTCTGTTTCAATGTTAAAAGAATTACATGAATTTTTCACTGGAAGCAGTACAATAATGCATGTGATTAATTGCTAATTTTCTATTAAGAAAATAATTTCTGTTAAGATTTGGCAGAAAAATATTCAAGGTTATACAGTGGATTTGAAGTTCCTTAGCATAGATTTTAGGAATGCTTCAATGTATTTATTACTTATGTTGCTCACTTCAATCATTTACATACCAAAACTAATACAAATCTCTAAAAAGCATAATCATTACACTCAGACAACATTTCTTCACCATAAAAAAGACCCGCACAAAATTAAAGCAATCTTTCCTGTTAGAAAGAGAAGACCCTGTGAAAAACTCAATACCTAATCTCAGATCTAAACATTGAGGATGGAATCAGAAAAATCTGCAAGAATGAACAGATAAACATGCCACCAATAACAGCATACTTTATATACATTTCTACAGAAATTTCCCCATCCCTTCCACTTGCAAATTCACAGAATCCCTGCTGTTGAACATCCCAGGGACGGCAATTCACAAACACTGTCAAAAGTGTGGACTTCAACAGAAATGCCTTTATGGGACTCAAGGAGAAAAACTGATATTCCAAGAGAGATCAAATGTTATAGACTAAGCCTTGCTAATAAACTGCCAATAAGTAAGCTGAGCTCAAAGATTAGTTGAAATATCTTCTGATGTGAAGAAACCAAAAAAGTGCTAACCTATCAAATTTAAATGTCTGTAAGTACTGTATACTCATTTAATTTGGCAATAGACAAAAGCAGCATAAAAATGTAGAAGAAATATGAGCATCTCTCTAATATCTGCTTTCTGACTGAACCCCTTTGCCCATCTCAAAATGCCCCTGGCTAAGAAGGTCTGCCATTCATAATAAAAGCTTTTCAGGATGAGTATCTTTTGTCAACTCTTCACTTGGGCTTGGTCTTGGTGAAAACATCAACTTCGGCTTGTGTGAAGGATGGAGGGAGTGAACTTTTAAAATTATTATTACATTTTTGAGATGAATAGCATTCAGGGGCTAACCTCTTGTGTTTTTTCAGACCTTCTCTTCTTTTCAACTATAACACTTGCAATCTAAATGGGTCTAAGTGACTAAAAGACACATATGTTAGAGAAAGAATTTTAATTCTTGGTTGACTTTAATTAAGTTCATATAAGAAAAACATTAAAAAGACACAGTTTCACTTCTTTGTCTCAGAATTTAACATATTCACTGTGCCTTTATTCAGTTGAGAATATCAAAACCAATTTGTTGCATAATAATTATTTGAACAGAAAGCCTTTGATATGGAAAGCATTTAAGTGTAGCAGGATTATGGGACAGGAAATACACATACTAATCATGAATCTTTACAAGACCTACTGTTTTAGTTCTGTAAGAGTCACTTAAAGCAAAGGTTTAGGAATATAAATATGTGTCTAAAACTCATCATAAATCATTTTCATGAGACATTCTTAGGGATACAAAATTGCAACAGATTATTGTCATCACATCCAGATCCCACTTTTATCCACATTCTTAAAAAAATGAAAGAAAATCAAGGTTAAAAAAAAATCTGTTTATGTATTCATTCCCCTTGTCAAGGAAAAAGATTTCTATCTTTCATTTCCACAATTCATTGGAAGAACAGAGGTACTGTTCAAATTTTCTTAACAGGAAAGCTATAGTACCATTCAGTTTTATTCAGACATTTGATGTGATATAACCACGATTATTGATGATTAAAAAAAACCTTGCCTATCTATTGTCCACACTAAAACACTTGAAGTTATTGATTTGTTTTAAAATGCGAACAGAAGACAAAGATACATTTAAGATTCAAATTAGTGGCATGATGGGTTATTAACTGTACAAGTTTATAATGATACCTGGTCTCTGAATGGAACAGGAAACTAGTTTTCTAGGAATTTTCTGTACAAGGAAAGCAATAAGAAATGTGCATGCAATTTTCTTTTCTTGTCTGCTAGAAACAACAGTGGAAAAATAGAACAGAAATGCCTTGGGAATCTCTTTGCTGCTGCTGCTGCCTACACAATACTACTTCAACCACGCAGAAAAGTACTCTGTGGGAAAGTGACTTTTCACGTTTTTAACAGCAACATTTCTCATTTGCTCTGCTCATCTAAGGGCAACCACACAACACACTTGCTTCATTTCTCTGAAAGTGGTGACTTGAGCTCGAACAATTCTGTCACTAATTCTGCTGTCATTCCTTCAAGTAGCAGTATTTCCATGACACAAATGCAGAACAACCCTGTTCTTGTATCACGCATTTTCTCAAAGTATAGACAAAGAAAAAGGCTGTAGTGCATTGTGTGTCCTTGTCATTGATCTTTGCCTGGAATGTTAACTTGTAGAGGAATCAAAGGCCCTATAGACAGCCAATCCCCAAAAATGCCTAACTAATGGGTCACAGGTACACGTGACCTATTTACATGCTTGTGGCATTTAAAAACATGGTAAGACAGTTTAAATAAATAACTTTTCCATTAGAACAGCCATGCTTTCATATAAAATAATATGAACGCTTTACACATTTCTTTCTCTGAAACAATGCAAACGCTCCCCCTTCCCTTCTCTGCTCCTAACTCTCTTCATCCATACATCTATCCAATGCAATCTCTGACCAGCACTAACTTTTGGGCTGAACCAAGACTGCAGATGTCAGGATGATTAAATTACCTAGCCCAGACTCCAGAGCCCAGCCCAAATTGTTCTGCTGAATTTGTTCACCAGCATGTATGAGACAGATTCTTTCGGAAAAATTCCTTTGAATTACATGAGCCACAGAAAAAGTCTCAGTTTCAGAGTAGTTTCTTACAAAGCATTATAATCATTATATCCTAAACAATAGTGCTGATTCCTAGGACTAAAATTTTCCCATCAGCCTCTTTTAAAGTAGAATCCAACTGTCTAAATTTGTTATCAAGTGTTTCCTGTAGAGAATATACCCTTTGAGCTTCATTTCCTCTGGCAATCAGATTTGAATTTTTATGTGAACAAAAGCCAAGAAAAGAGCTCAAGGAGAGAAGAAACTAAAATACTACATGATAGTGGATCCTCAGGCTGTGCTTCTTACAGCATAAAAAGTTGCTTGCAATTACAGGTTTGAGTGATTTGTTTATTTTCCAACCATGTTAGCAAGCACTTAGGGTAAAGACAGTGATCAAAGCTTCAAAATAACTACAGAAAAAAAATCTAAAAGTACAAGAAACAGGACTCCTGTATTTGAGCTATAAATATTGCACAGGTGAAATTCCATTGTAAGGTCTCTCAAAGGTTCAGAAGCTGACAGAGTTAACAAATCACAATGGCTATGTAAGCTACATAATTTCTTTAACTGACTATTACTTTTTCTCAAGTATTCTATATGACAGGAGTAATTACACAGTCTAGTCTGTTAATACTGATGGTTTTTCTGCAACATATGCAGCAGATTTCCATCCATCTGATCCTGTCACAACTGAAAAAATTAAGTTTTGTCCATGCCTTGATATCAAAGGAACTGGGCAGGTTCAAAGCTTAAAAAAATGTATTTTTAACCCAATAGGCATTTAAAAAAATGACTGTTATTTTTGGGTTTAGGTTTCCAGCCTTTAACTAATATCTCCTATGTCCTAGAGCCTCACATCCATCCATTAACCATATAGATGATCTACAAGTCTCTAACACAGCTGAAAGACAGTACTAAGACACCTTTCATTTAGCACTATGGCTGCCTCAGGGGGAGCATCAGTATTTATATGATGACACTGGGCAGACAGAATTAGGCTGTAATACTACAGGAGTGGCTCTTTGCTTCATCTCTGTGTCTTCAGCTTTGAAAAATTGGACAGTTTGTTCTGTCATCTTCCCAAAGCCTACCATAAATCAGGATATGAATGAGAATGAACCAGCCAAGACTGCCCAGTTACGATGGAAACAGTGAAAAGACAAAAGGGAGGAAATGGCAGAAATGTTATTCTCTCCCTCTGTACAAGACATGCTTGCCTTCTCAGAAGACTCAAAAATGTTTGGCGCCTCGTGTGTATTCTTTGAACAGTCAGTGGGGTTTTTTTTAGTTCTATTTGCCACCCAGAAGTTTGTGGCTTTTCTTTTGATGCATGTTCTTTGTTACGACAATACATTGTTAGCACAACTACAGCTATGCTGTCCTTAAATCTTAACGAAGTTCTACCAACTTGTTTGGGTTAGTGCTCCTAATGTTCCCCTTTCTACAAAAATGCTAAGGAGCAGGTCTTGTGTCCTACCAACAGAGCTGATGTCTAACCCACATAGAACAAGACACATTAAACCATAATATTTGAGAAAATTCTGCAAAGTTTTTTTTCAGGTTTGTTCAAGTGCCAGAGTTGATGAGGTTGGGATTAATTTTAGTAAATTTAGAATTTGTTTCCTTTCACACAATCACAGAATCACTAGGTTGGAAGAGGCCTTCAAGGCATTGAATCCAACTCACCCCTTATACCTCAACTAAACCGTGGCACAGAGTGCCACATCCACTCTTTTTTAAACACATGCAGGGATGGTGACTCTACAACCTCCCTGGGCAGACCATTCCAGTACTTTATCAACCTTTCTGTGAAAAACTTTTTCCTAGTATCCAACATAAAGTTCACTTCATGCATATTAAGACTGTGTTCTCTCAGTTGCTGCCTGGTCAAAGAGATCAAGACTCACCTGACTACAGCCACCCTTCAGGGAGTTGTAGAGAGTGATAAGGTCACTCTGAGTCTCCTTTTCTCCAGGCTAAACACCCCCAGCTCCCTCAGCCATTCCTCACAGGGTTTGTGTTCCCAGCCCCTCTCCAGCCTCGTTGCCTCCTCTGGACACACTCAAATGCCTCAGTGTCCTTCCTAAATTGAGGGGCCCAGAGCTGGACACAGCACTCGAGGTGTGGCCTCACCAGTGCTGAGTACAGGGGAAGAATGACCTCCCTGCTCCTGCTGGCCACACCATCCCTGATCCAGGCCAGGATGCCCTTGGCCTTCTTGGCCACCAGGGCACTCTGCTGGCTCATGTTCACTGCTGTCACCAGAACCCCCAGGTCCCTTTCTGCCTGGGCACTGTCCGGCCACACCGTGCCCAGCCTGTAACTTTGCAGGAAGTTATTGTGGCCAAAATGCAGGACTTGGCACTTGGACTTATTAAATGTCATCTTCAGCCCATCCATCCAACCATTCTGGTTTCAATCATTTCTTCTGCATGAACTGAAAAGACAGATGGAATATTTGTATGGTAGCACACAAACTGGAACTATCTGAAAACAAAAAACAACCAAAATACTCTGCATGATAGCCAAAATATATGATATACAGAAAAAGGAGCAGTGATGCTAAATATAATCACATGAATACACTAATGCTAACAGTTGATTCATATTGCCATTCTCCAAGAAGGGAAGAGGACTACGCATAAGTTTTGTTAATTTTATTTGTTTCAGCTAAGGAAAGCCTGTATACAACCCTGCACATGGAACAACTCTTTCTTCCACTTCTGTGCAATGAGATGAAGTGGCTTTATTGGCAAGACAAGTATTTTAGTATTTTAAATAGCAAAATTTGAACTATAATATCTAGCATAAACACCTCACAAACTTACAAAATACAAATATATGCCCAGTGTTTTATATGACTTACACAATAACAAAACCAAATGCACACAGCGTTGCTATGGAGTTGAATAAATCTCTATCTAATAAAATGACACGATAGCCTAAACTCTTGAAAAGCTTTCCCCAGAGGTTCTTGCAGGTTACTAGATGCTCTTGAAAGTTACAGAAGGCTGCAGGAAATGGCGTGGGTAGAAAGGACAAACAAACAAACAAAAAGTCCACAAAAATATTCCTACCAAACCCCACGCTTCTCTTGGGCTAATCTTATACTACAAAATCTTTAAAGTCTCTGCAGTGAACTGCCAGTTTTCTGGCATTTAGTTTTATGCTGTCATCATCCTTTTTTCCAATATATTTTCTATATGCAATATATATGGATAAGCTAGATGCAATATATATGCAAGATGAGCTAGAAAACAGAAGTCACAGTGGGAAATTCATTACCTCCTGTATAATCTTGTTGGGAAAAAAAGAAATCTATGTTTGCATACTCTTACCTATAGTTTATGGCATAAGAAATCTGAAAAATGCAGTAAATAATTTAAACAAGCATTTAACAGAAAAGCTGTATTTCATGTACATACCAGTACAGAAGAAGCCAACATTTCTCAGTAGTTGACAGCACAATATCATATTTGAAAAGGTATTTTGCACTATTAAAGCCAGAAAGATGTGGACATTCTTCCTTTAAAATAATTTAATGCATAGATATATTATCTAGTGTAGATGGCTATTTGCATAATTTTAGTATAATGCTGATGCAGCCTTGATAGACTGTTTTCACTAATGTGACTTAATTTGCTTTTTGTAACAAACCATTTTCTACTTACATTGTCTTCACCATAAAAACAAGCAGAAAAAAGCCCCCATTTTTTTTTCTAAATTAAAAGCATCCAGAAGAGAATAAGGCTACATCTACACTAGCAAACAGCTCATTGTTAAAGACTATCCAAGAGCCTTTCAGAGTGATTGAACAGTCATCCACAGAGTGGCAGGGTTAGCAAGGTTCCTGACACATTTTAGATGGTGCCAGCCAGCATGTCACCCAGGCAGAGTCAAGGGGCAGGCACACCCAGGCATGTCTGTGACTTCCATCCCTGTTTTGGGGACTGAGAAAACTTACTAGCTATAGATAAGCTATGGCCTTCAGGCATGAGGAATTTTACCAGCAATATTTGACCTTGTGGACCTCCAAGAGCACTAAATGGGGCATGGTTTTGCATGGTTTTGCATATCTGGAAACACATTCTCTTCCTAACTGCTGCTAATTCCCAGTCCAATTTCCTCCAGTCTTCTGATCTGCCAGGCAACTGATAGCTGGACCCTTTTACCCTTCTCGATTGCAGAACAGTTTCTGTTCCATGATTCTTTTAAATAGATTTCTATCTGTAGAAATAGCATGTAAATATATACTTAGTCAAAAGAGCCTACTTTAATAGAAATTCTTGCCCTCACTCTGAAAGAACAGTAATTTAGTTTGAAAATGTGACTAAAAATGGGTTTACACAATAGCCGAATCTTTAAAAGAGCATAAACAGCTCTTGAATGATTTCCCCAAACAACATACATTAAGTTCTCCATTTGACATTGCAAAAATTTTTTTAGTGTAAGATCTATATTACAAACTAAAATGGTCAAAGCTTAAATTTGAAAGTTACCTCAAAAATCTATTTAAGAAGAAAAAAAGAAAAGAAGTCCCACAAATTTAGATGTATTTATTCTAAACAATTTCAGTTCAATTTTAGGAAAACAGAAGTAAAAAGAAAAGGGATAATTTCAAAGATACAACTGCATGACCAAAAGCATTGCCTTGTAATGGGATACCAGAAAAATAAAAAAGGACACCCTTTTTAAACAAAAACAATTTTCTAGGTGCATTGCCTTAGTCACAGAATTTCAAATGCACCATGTTGAGTCCCCAAAGCTGTGAATACCTGGGTCTCAAGCTGACCCTGACTCACAGGTGTGTGGTGGCAGAGCCAGGCACACAAACACTGATCTGTCTCACTCCACTTCCCGGCTAGGATGTACAGCTTGCAGAGGTAAGTGAGCCAACAGCACAAATTTGGTCTCACAAATGTTGTGTTTGTGCAAACATAACAAGTCTATTGTAACATTTATTATATACCTCTTTTTTCAGACTCCAAAATTCTCCCATAGATGGCATAAGCAATTAATCAGCCAGAGTTCACCAAACACTGCCCTGTGCCTACCCCTGCCTTCACAGTTTCCTTACTGATATTCTTTCTGTACAGACATTATCTCATTTAATTGCAGCAAGCTCACAAACTGGAAACAAACTTTCCATCATACAGCTTACATATTAATGAATATGAAGTAGAGAGGTAGGAAGACCTTGGATAAGTACACAGAATAAAGTAATCCCATTGGGGCAATTAGCAGTCAAAATGAGAATTACAATTTTCTATAAAACACACACTTCATTCTAATGTTCAGGCCTGCAAATTATAAAAAAATGCACCTTTAAATTTCAGCGAGAAGTTATAGCTGGATATCAGGCGTGGTTTTGGCTCGCCTGCATCTCATGTTTACAGTTTCAACTTCTCATTTAACCACTATCAAGCTATGATCCAGTCTTGAGGAAATAAACTTCACCACTTAACCAGGCCCTACCATAGAAAAGACGGTCCAGCCCTTACAACGATAAGTAGTCTGCCCAGTCACTTTTTTGAAATCCATAATAGGATGCGCTCAACAAAACCTTGGAAACACAGACATTTATACACAAAGTAGAAAACCTGCTTTCCTGAGCACACAGAGATCTTTACTCAGCTCCTAGAAGAGTGGGTATGCAACTGCATTCCTACAGACACAAGTATCTATCTCATGTGCTCAATATTTTATCCATCCTGACACACCAAATGCTTAACTAGCACCGAACTCAGAGACAGGAGCACAGGACAGTACAGCCCAGGTGCAATATGCTCTACACTCAAGATTACCATCTGCAAAAGAAGCTAAGCCCTAAAGATCTCCTGTGTGCTGCTCCCCCTGGTAATTCTGGTATATTTCAGACAAAAGGCACAGAAGCCACAACTACTCTCAGTCACAGGCCCAATAGTGATAGTGGTGCCCTTTTGCAGCAATTTAACAATTAAAGCACCTTTTTCTCCAAGGACCGTACGAAGCAAGCAGCACATGTTTCACTTATATCAAAAGAACACCCTCAACAGAAATTAATTCCAAAGAAGCAGACCCTCCCTCCAAACTAAATTGGTTTAGATCCCTGCAATGACTGTTACCAAGAACAGGACGTGGGTTGTGCCTTTACCTTTCTGAAAGCTGGGAGACCAAAAACAATGAGTGTAATTTTTCCAGAGGGTGTTTCCCTTGTTCTTGAAGAACATTAGCAGAGAGAACAGAAATTAATGGACAATAAGATACTACTGAACACCAATGTTTTAATATAATTGAAGTTCTCATACATCTATGGACCTGAACGAGGTTGTAACTGAGATTACCGACAGGCACCCTAAAACATCATGGTCTAAAACTGGACAGGCAGCAAGTCCATCCTAATGCTGCAAAAAACTATCTGACCTTCCCTAGAGGCATGAAAAATAAGCAAAAAAATGAACACAGAGCAAATCTTGTTGCTACAATGTGCCATCTCCTAGGTAACCCGCACTCTTTATTCTGATCACCCAATCACAGGAGCTTTCTCAAAACCAAACTAGAAACAGGCCTTCAAGGTGCTTCTGCTCATGGCAGGAAGTTGGAACTAAACAATCTTTAAGATCCCTTCCAATCCAAACCATTTCATAATTCATTCAAAGCATGTTCCAAGATGCTAGTTAAAATATGCAAAACTAACTCAGTATCTGACATATATGACGTTTTACAATCTCTAAAATTAAAAAAATAAAAAGTGATGTGAGGAAATAGTGTTACTTTAAATACAACTGTAAATATTATGTTACTGTATTTGGGTTATTTGATTTTAAGAGCTTTCAACCTTGCAGTTTTTACCACTTTAATTTGTGGGTGCTGTTTTGGGGTAGTTGGTTAAGGTTTTGTTTGTTTGTTTGTTTTGCTTTTAGCAGGTTTCTCAGCACTAAAAAAATGTTTAAAAGAATTCTCACAGAACACAAATGCTCCAACAAAACCTGTAAATTACAAGAATTAATTCATCACAACAAATCCTTATTGACAGGTTAGTGATCCTGCAAGCAATGCACTACTGCTACCAGTATTTAAGAATAAGCTTCCAGAAATCAATTTGTTTGTGGGTGCCACCATTAACACACATGAAAGGCATAGTACCTTAAATAGGTATCTCCACAGCAAATTTTATTACTTTTCCCCATTTACAAACTCAAATTCACGTGAGCTAATATTTTTGCTTGTAAAAAACGAGATATGCACAACTACAGCTCCTTGCTAATGGCACTGTAACAGTGGTGTTTGGTGAAAAGTTACTGCTTAGTAATTACTCTATAAGCACTAAAAATATCCATTTCTTCTGTGCAGCAGATAATTATAAAACAGACTGATGCAACCTGAAGAATTCTGTGCCATTTCTGATGTTGCAATGGTGAGGCAGCAGGAGAGTGAAGAAGGTTTATGCATCAAATGGAAAAAACTGACTTTTTACTAGAACATTCTTCCCTCATTTCCTGGCAGGAGTTTACCCATCTGTAGCTTCTAAGAACAATTCATAACCACAGTTAGTTTGCCCACATACATTTAAGTGCCACAGTGGAAAAACTCAGACCTTTCATTTTGGAATGCCCCAAACATTTACTGAAGAGCTGCCATGGTGTACCGTACAACTGAACAGCAGATGTAAGTATCATGAAACACAGTATTTCACAAATATTTGAAACAGAAATATAGCAATCCTTCCTGTCAAAAATTGTGGATAACAAGTTCTTAAAAAGTTCTTGGGGTTTTTAAGGCATATGTTTCTAACCATTTATTGTGCTAAAGCAAGGGAGATACTTAATTTCCTCAGCATCCTCCCAGCAAACAGGCCAAAACACTGAGTATTTCCAATGACAATTGCAAGACCTTCACCGAAGAACTTTTATGTATTTATCCAATCAATTATTTATGCATTAAGATTGATGTCCCAAATGGGGGCAGGTGTCTAAAACATAGAGCATTGTTAACGTCAGCAGGGTATTTGTATATTTAAAGCTGAATATTCTAAGTACCTTTCTGAGTCAGGCCATTAAGGCAGAAAATAGAATCCAGAAAACATTTGTTATTACAATTTAAGCCTTCTAGACTCAAAACCACATAAATTTTTCTTAAACTTGACTTCTCTGAGCTAGAAACACATACTGTAAACTGAATATAACTCTCTAGGCCTTGCCCCAGATAGCTATACTGTGAGAATTCAGGTATTTCTGACAGCAGCTATTTGATAATTACCATCCCATTAACATGAACCATGACAGACAGAGCCCACAACATGTTGCAGCAGTTCCAATATGAGTTACCTTGCAGGCCCTGGTGAGAGCAGCTCACAGGCAATGCCTTTTGACTGCATTATCTCACACCACCACATCCTATAAACAGTGCATGCTTATTTTAAATTCAGTTCTGATTTGTAAAAAAATCAGCTAATTTCATAAGGTGCATGCACAAAAGCAGACAACACAAATTCAGGTTTACAAACTGGTGCTAAATCAGTTACAGGCACAATTTCTTAGAAATAGTTAGACCAAGAGCACAGTAGACAATTATTAATAAAAACCTAATACCTTCACATTTTAGAATGCCAGAGCAGAACATTAAGCATGAAAACTATAGGTGGGAAACAGATTTAATGCCAAGGTAAATTTTACGGCAGCTTTTAGATCTAACAGAATGTCTCACATAATTGACACAGTTATTAAACATTCAGCAACAGTACTTGCCACATGTGAATGAAGAAATTGCATTCTTGCATTGTAAATGCTGCCTGACATTTGAGGAGAGACTCCTTTGTAACTATGCTGCAGCCTAACAAAATCACCTTCATCTGATTAGATTGCTGATAGATGATTGCAGAAACATGTTACATGCTTGAATGGAAATCCAAGGCTTCAATCATCAGCAATGAATTTGCAACAGCTGCAGATAGTAACATAATGTTTAAATGTCATGTGCAGTGAGCAACAAAAGATTCAGTCAAAGTGTTACTGAAATCCATTGAATTACAAAAAACTATCCCTGAACACGTTAGACACATTGACAGAGTACATGCGAAAATACATATCAAACAAGCTTCATTTGAAAGAAAATGTGACTCGGATTTGTGAAAGAAGTGACAGAGTAAATACAATGTTAGAGTTTGGATCTGACTCTACTGGGTCTTCTTGTGTTTCTTTCTCTGGTTTTCATATAATTCTGGTTTGTTCATAGTTTTCAATTACTGCTTTCCAATTTGTTCAGGTCCCCAAATACCCGTTTCCTACAACTCGAATAGGCAAATACATGAATGCTATAACGGCCTCCAAATAAAAGGTGAAAACGACTTGGTCAACATCCAGCAAAAAAGAATAACTGTAACACTGCTCTCACTGCTAGGCTCAAGATCATATAATGGCAACAACGCACCCCAGTGAGAGTCTCTCACACCTCCTTCTCATGGCAGCTGAATACAACACACTGAATTTGGATTCCACTTGCCTATTGTGTTCATGCCAGGTGTAGCTATGACTTGGGATGGACGAATGGATGTAAATTGAAAAAAATTACACGGATTATGAGAAATATATTGGTCATATTTATCCTTTCTATCTCAGTCTGATGATAACCATCTTCCACAAGAGAACTGCTGGTTACACACATTTCACCACATGAAATCATATAGCAGTCCACTCAACCTAACCTCCCGTCTTTAGTAGGAAGTTAACAGTAGATGCCTAGAATTTGTGCTAAAAACAATAAAACTTTGAAAATAGTATTTGTCAAATTCCTAATCTGCAGCATTTTTTTTTGTTCAGAGATTTCCTAAACCAAAAGGAATCTTTCCACATTTAATAGTTCTCAATGGATTTTTCTTCCATTAGTTTGTCACTCTCCGAACACATTGTAACTTCCACAATATATCATAGTAAAGAGTGCTGAAGGTTAATTAGGTAACGGGCAAAGAGAAATCTCCCTGTGGTTTATTTGAACAACACAATAACAGGAAAAGGACACTGCATCAGGCTGAAATAGGATGTTATAATCATATAATATTAAATTTTTATGACAGCCAACACAGCATGAGTACAGAATAAATTCCTTGCTGCAGCGCATCATCATCATGTTTTTCAGACATTTCTAGAAGTAAAATACCTTTAAAAACATGAAAGGTGAATTTACATTCAGTTTTGGTTTGCAAATACAAAATCTACCACTCAGCACAGTTAAAGGAATTATTATAAGAGTTGTGAATGATCCAGGATTTGGTCAGATGAACACAAGCTGTGCTCTGCTCACTTTCTATAATATCAGACCCTTGATACTGACAGTCTCAAGGAAGATATAAAAATGATAATTTATAAAAATTAACTTCTTTTTCAGTGAAACCAGGGCCATCAAAAATTTTGAAGGAAAGCTGTTGGCTTGTAAGTATAGTTATCAGTCCTTCCAAAGGTTTCACTGATTCTTACTACAGGACAAATTTTCAACTCACCTGAAACTGCCTCTCATCAAATGATGAAGCCTGTAAACTATCTGAAGAATTTTTCAAGAGCTCTATCACTGATGAAAATACAAAGTTCTGTTCAAAACAACTGCTTATTTTTAAAAGGCAGTTGTCAAGAGCAATGAGAACCTATCAGCTGAGCACAATCACATAAATTGCTCATATAAGACAGAATAAAACACTGAAAGCATGCCTAATGCTCATGTTTCCAAGGAAAGGTTTTTTGGAACTGAACTACAGATGCAAAAATAAAACAAGTAACAAAGATGGTGGTAGTGGTGGTGGTTTTTTTCTCTATTTGATAGTGTTAACAACTGAAGAAGAACATCCAAAAGAGTAAGGGATTTATTTGAAAAAAGCATTGTAATCTACAACATTTTTTGTTTGATCTTTTACAAAATAAAGGCATTTCCATACATGCAAATAAAAATGGTGGTATCAATCGAGGAAAGATGAGCTAAATTTCCTGAGACCATTCAGCACAGAGCAAAAGAAACTGAGTTCCTTTGGGTTTTCCAGAATATGTATAAAAATTTCAGCTCAGAAAAAGTATTAGCAGTTTTTAATTATTGGTGAGTTGTGAAAATTGATAAACAGGTCCAAAGAGCTGACTCACCTTAGTTTCAAGACTTCTATGATGAAAAAAAAAAAAAGAAAAAAATTACTAATATATATCATCAGCTGATCTAAATCATACCTATTATGTGTGCTAATAATGGGTTTTGATACAGACACAGTCTGTGGCCCATAAAAAACCAGCCAATATACTGTAGAAATATTGTGTTTACACTGATGAGGAGTGAATAAGTATTCAATTTTTTAAAAAAAGAGGACAGATCTTAATTATAAAAGCTTTAGCTTCTATTTCCAAGATAAATAATTTAGCTTTTTGTTCCTGTATAGAATTAATTCTATTTTATAATTCAGTTTTTCACCTATCATTGATTTTTCTGAACTGAGAAGTAGAATAACAGAATTTCTTTATAAAGGAAAAATTGATCTACTCCAGAATGAGGTTACTTTGAGAATACCTGTAAAAAATGATCTAATTATGGTTTCCTAAAGAAGAATCTGAAAAGAAATGGAGAGTTGACATAATTTTGAACAGCAATGGAAAGAACCTCAAAACATATTAAAAATGTTTAATAGCACTGTAAGTCAACTGCTGTGTGTCTTTCTTCATAATCAAGCATTTGAAGTAAATATTTTTAATCTCTAATTGCTATTAAGTATATCAATTTAAAGGCCTAACTGAAATCAGCAAAATACAAACACAGCACTTTCACAGGTCATTCCAAAGTCCCAAGGTGTTGTTTCCACTTCTGTTCACCTCTTCTGTACTCGAGTACACCAATGGCTAAAAAAACCCACCCACATTTAGAGAGGGTTTAAAATGTAGAGCCTAACAGGAATAGAGTCACACCATATCATCATTTAGGGCAACTTTATATGAGGCAATCTTGGCAATTATCAGCATGGAAACCTGCCACCAGCCCTACATACAATACATAGTTAATATAGTGCTTGATTAATAAAAGAGGGATCTGTAATTAATGCCAATCAATGAGGATTTATGGTAACCCGAATCTATCAAACCAACCTGACACTTTTATGATATTACAAACTTAGTGGAACATCCTAATAGCAATGTGGGAATCCACCTAGATTTATGTGTAGCATTTGATACGGCACTGACATTTTGATTAAGAAACTAGAATACTATGAGATCAACGTTAGAGACATTTAACTAATATGTTTCAAAATGTAATTTCCCACAGCAAATCATCCAATGTCTGTTTTTAAAGGTGACTTACAGTGATCATCCCCTAGCCCTATGCTATTCAAAATATTTCTCAATGATCTGGATGAAGGCATAATGTAATTACTCATAAATATTACAAATGGTCCAAAATCTGAGAGAGTGAGAATAATGAAACCCAAAAGTCACTGCCAAAGCCACATAAACAGCTCATCTGAGATCAAAAACAAGATATGGCTTTTTAAAACAGCAAGAGATGAAGTCACACCCATAGAAGTTAAGGCCATTCTGCCCAGTGAGGCAGCAACTTGAAATGACAGATTTTTGGTAGATGATCAGCCAAACTGGAAACCTCAGGATGACATTATAGTTAAATTGTCTAATCAAACAGCTGGATATCAACACATGTAAGCAGAGTGTACCACTCCTGTGTTTGCACCAGTGGCATCACAACTATAAGCTAAGCCACATTATTATTTCATTTGGTGAATGGATAGCTTTGTGAAGAGAAAAGGCTCAAAAATAAATTAATAAAAAAAAACCCCTCTGAAATAGTTTGTTTGCCTTTCTTGTATCACAAAACAGAAAACAAACTACAACAATGGGTCTGGTCTGCTTGTTACTTAATTTGCATTTAAGCTTTATTCCTTTTACTTGCCACAGCACTGGGCATAAAAAAATAAAACAGTCCTTAAATAGTAAAAGCAATTTTCAGAGAATCTGGCAAATATGAAAGATTCTCAAATTTGTATTACATGGTATTTGAATAAGTCTCCTCTTAAGAGAGTATCTCTCATTCTTGGAAAAGTATGAGGTACTCAATGACTATTTTTGACTCCACTGGTAATGCTCCAGCCACCCCATCCAAGTTGCAGAAGGAAAAGGTAAGGCTTGGCAGAGTGAAGAACTGTCTGCTGTGGGATCAGGTTTGAGACCACCTAAGGAACATGAAGTTGCACAAGTCCATGGGACCCGATGAGATGCAGCTGTGAGTCCTCAGGTGAATGAAGTTTCTAAGCCATTATTCATCTTATTTGAGAAGACATGGCAGCCCAGTGAAGCTCTCACTGACTGGACAAGAGTAAATGCAGCCCCTATTTTCAAAATAAGAGAAAAGAGAACTGCAGGCCAGTCAGTCACACCTTTGCACCCAGCAGGGTTAGGGACTGGATCCTCCTGGAAACTATGCTAAGGCACATGGAAAATAAGGTGATTGATCACAGTCAACATGCCTTCACTAAGGGAGAATTGTGCTGACAAATTTGGTGGCCTTCTGTGAAGAGGCCACAGTGGTGGCGGGTGAGGGAGGAATAACAGGTGTCAGCTATCAGATGTCAACAGGACCTGTGCAGAATATTTGATACACAATGTCCTTGTCTCTTAACTAGAGAGGTGTGGATTTGACACATGGACCACTTGGTGGATAAGGAATTGGCTGAATGGTTGCACTCAAAGAGTTGTGGTTGATGTCTCAATGCCCAAGTGGAGACCAGAGATAAGTGGCTTTCCTCAGGGTTGGCACTGGGACTAGCACTTAACCGTCTTTATTGTCAGCATGGACAGTGGGATTGAGCACACCTTTAGCAAGTTTGCTGGTGACAGCCCATTGTGTGATGCTGTTGACAGGCTGGAGGAAAGGGATGCCACCCAGAGGGGACAGGTCAGGCTTGAGAAAGGGGCCCATGCACACCTCATTAAGTTAAACAAGGCCAACTGCAAGATCCTACACTTCGCAATCCCAAGTACAAGCACAGACTGGGAGAAGAATGGATTGAGACCAGCCCTGATGAGAAGAACACAGGGGATGAGAAGGTAACCTGGCAGTGTGTACTCACAGCCCAGAAAGCCACCTCTGTCCTGGGCTGCACACAAAGCAGTAGGCCAGTAAGTCAAAGGAGATGATTCTCTCCCTCTATTCTGCCCTCATGATACACTGCTGGGAGTATTGCATCCAGTTTTGGGGACCCAGAACAGGAAGGACCTGGACCTGTTGGAGCAGATCCAGCACAGCCAGTAAGAAGATCAGAGCCTGGAGCACCTCTTTTATTATGAAGGCAAGCTAAGAAATTGGGGGTTTATTCAGCCTGGAGACCAGAAGGCTCTGGGGTGACATTAGAACGGCCTTCCAGTTCCTGAAGGGGGCCTACAAGAAGGTTAAAAAAGGACTTATCACAAGGGAATGCAGTGACAGAACTGACACAACTTAAACTGAGAGAGAGTAGATTTAGATTATACATTAGGAAAAAAATTCTTCCCTGTGAGGGTGGTGAGGCACTGGCAGAGGTTGCCTCAAGCTGTGCCAGGGGCAGTTCAAGTTGGACATCGGGAAGAATTTTTTCAAGGAAGGGGTTGTTAAGCATTGGAACAGACTGTTGTGGCACTTAGTGCTATGGCCTAGTTGACAAAGCAGTGATGGGTCAAAGGTTAGACTTGATTTTAATATTTCTGAAGTAAGATTATCTGGTATTTTAATTAGAACTTGATCATACTCACAGTGATTTTTTTTCATAGCATATATTATTTGGACCACTCTCTAATGCATAAGGCAAACTAATATGGATGGCACTGAAATAAATTAAAAATTCAAAGTCAAGAGGCTTCTTGATATTAAGGAACATCCCAGAATTTAAAAAATTACTCATAGTAATATTATGACACTGAAAATATTATAATGGCTCCAGGGACAGACAGATATAGTACCTTTAACAATAATCACTGTACACAAAGAACAATGAATAAATAATATAGCAATGTACCAGACCTTTTGTATAATAAGAAGTTAGTCCTTTACTATATTCATATTTTGATAACTTCATTAAATTTACTACTTTGCTCATGATATTTTACTTGCTACAGGATTTACTTCTGTTCTCAACTGAAACTGAGGTCTGTGCTAATTAAAGCAAAATGAGATGAAAAATGAAACACATTTTATCTGAACAGTGATGTTTGAAAAGAATGGCTTTGGACACTTGAGAGAAAAAAGTCATTTGGTAAGCTGCATATTTAAAGCATACAAGCTGAACACTGTTCCCTTGATTTCTTAATCCAAAATATTTCAGATGAGCACAGGTTCCCTATGGAACAGACTATGAAAAAAGCACATAATATTGCTGTCTTCAGTGCTAAACTTAATGACAGTAAACAAGCAGAGAAAGAAAAATACGACAAATGTTCAAAAATTTCAATATAGTAAAAAACAAAACTGCAAGATTCAAAATCTGGCAGGAGAAATGGGAATAATAATAATAAGAAAAGCTACATCATTTTAAAAATAAAACAAATATGTTTCCTATGGCCAACTCCTTCCTATGAAACCGACCCTACAACAGTGAGACTACTGTATAGGGGAATTGGACTACTTAAAATCATATAATGGCCAATATTAAACATTAAAAAACAAAGTGACCAAATTTGGATCTTTGCTTTGGGCACGGGAGATTACTATACAGCTTGATAAGGGTTTTCTGATATTGAAGAAAGTGCAGTACTTAGATGCTGTGATGTGGGTTTTTTGCTTTGAGTTTTCAAGCTAGCTTTCTATTTCATTTGTGTGTTATGATTTAAATTATGCTTACCATTATGTGTCAATTCTCTGTATCCCTGCCTCTGTTGCTAGAATCTTCCTTGCCAATCTTCCTTAGCTGGATATATCATTTGCTGTTTTGTATCATTACACTGCTTTTGCTATTCCCATTGGGTTCAGTTCTGTATCACCCGCCTTAGACTCCTCCCTGAGTGCATTCTCATTGGTTGTTTGCTTTGTATCGCCTGTGTATAAAATCCACGGTGGGAAGTGTGTTCCCGGTTCTTGGGGATCAGCTTTTAGGTTTTATTCTTCAGCTGTACCTTGTCTCCTCAGTTTACCCCAAGACCCGTCTCGCCTCTGCTTCATCTCTGCACCCCAAAAGTACTCGCTGAGAACATCGGAGTTCCTGAGCGGGGAGGAAGAGTCTCCCCAAGGGAATGTATCGCACCCCAGTGCTGCCATGCGTGTCCTGGGAAACGGACACCGCGGCACTTAGAGATTCTTCCAGAAGTTCACAGAAGTCCTGACGCCTCTTTTAGAAACGGTTTGTTGAAGCCTAACACGTTTCAGTAACTGGAGCAGAGATAAAAATTCTATTCAGTACTGATGGCAGTTGATGCAGTCTTCAAGAGAAACAAAGAATTCAAGGTAACAGTAGTGAAATATATCTAACTGGAAGAGAAGTACATTTATATTTCTACTGAAGTGATTTTCATTTTTCCTTATTCCCAATAGCTTAAACCTATAATCCCCTTTAACCCTTTCATTATTTTTGAGATTTTCAAGTCTACAGCAACTCTTTTTGCACAACAAATGAGAATCCCAAGAACACATAGAGAATGCCAATACTTTTTCCACAGGTTTCTAAAGTTCAAACCTGTTTGCCTTGGGGACATGGAAATGTCTTTCAGAAGTTGATGCACGCTCATTGGAATGAGGAACTAACATGGAGCTGATTCCTATGAAATCACCACTTCAGTGGTTTATAGTGGTATTACAGCTCTGTCTCATGATGAAAAGACATATATTATTTCTGTGGCTCTTGATGACTTTTAAAAAACATAAGCCTACATGAGAAGACAAATGTAATAGCATTTTTATATACAGAAGTAGAAAAAGTCCTTAATCGGAAATTCACTTCAATGGATGATAAACAGAAAATGTTCTTCATGTTTTCTATAGGACTGTAAAAGTCTATCAAGAACACCCCTTCAGTAATATTTCATTTGAATAAGAAAAGGCTAAATAAAGAGTTTAGCATTACGTGTATTCTTGTCACTTGAAAAGATGAGCATGTATCCACGAAAATTATATCAGAAATACCCTTGGGATCTGTTCTAGTGGTGGCCCCAGCAGTGCTAGGTTAACAGTTGGACTTGATTATCTTAAAGGTTTTTCCCAACCTAAATGATTCTGGGGCTCTAAGCAGTAACAAAATTATGTTTATATAGAAGAACTTCTGGAAATTCATAGAACCACACCTGTCTCCAAGCACACCTGCACAGCTACATGCAGAGTTTCTGGCTGAAAGTGTTTTGAGACAGACACCAAAAGTACAAGGTCCTCTTTCATTTAATGAATGATCCTAATTGGTGACATAGTTTGAAAGGCTGATTTAAATCTGCATTTAAAACAGCTCAAGTTGACTCTTCCATTTTCAAATTAATATAATTAAAGTTTTTTATAAAAGTGACTTTTCTACAATTGCAGTGACACAAATGTTCACAGTAGCTTCATCTTTTTGAAGCTGTGGAAGTTCAGAGTGATTCTGATAGACTGTATTTCATGTGAAAAAACACCACACTGACCTCTGCTTGGGAGCACACTGGAACATATATCGAATCAAAATGCACTTAACATTAAAATAATCATTACATCTTCCACAAAGAATTTATCAATTTTATTTAATTGAAATTTGATTTCCATTATTTTCTTGTATTGTCAATTATTCTATTACATTTTTGCAACCAAAAGAACGAAAGTCTGTCATTCCATCAACAGATTAATTTCATACCAAAAAGCATACAGACTAGTATTTTGGAGGAAAACACATTACCTTGTGGTTTTGTATGTTGCAAATTTTGCTTACAAAAATTGAAGACTGACAAAAAATCAATTTTTAAATGAAACATGTCTTGGGGGAGAAATAATGGAGGATTTTTTTCCCCTTAAATAGCAGTATTTGCGGTTTGTTGATAACTTATAACCAACAGCCTTAAAGCTTATTCATTGCACATCACTATAGAGAAGCACATAAAGAGTGGAGCTATTTAAGAGACAAAACATAACTCCATAAACTTTGTCATAACAATGAAAAAATTAATATTTAATGATAAAATGTCATTGACTTCATCTTCCACAGATTGTAACAGGCAAGAAAAACCCAGAGGTTTCAATCCATGTTTTAGTTAAAGTCATTTTTATTCTGTTCCAAACAGTTTGACTGTTTTACCAGAGCAGAAAAGAATGGCAAATCCTTGGAAACACATCTGTAGGATCTCTATTATTTCCCACTTGGAGTAAGACACAAAACAAAAGACTTAGTGATTTAAGCCTTTAAACTGGAAGATTTCCCAGAAAGTAAAGAAGTGTTTTCACAGTGATTGAGGCTAAAGAAAAACAAAATATCCCAAAACACAAGAAAGATGTCTTTCAGCAACCAGAGGGTCTCAACATCAATTCAAATATCTGATGCAGAGTTACCTATCTACTGAATAGTTAGGTAAAAAAATAAGTGCACCTAAGTGCTTAAATTTTTCACTAGATGATATTGCTGGAAATTCCAGTTGAAAAATCATAAAAATTAGGAGTGTTCTTGCACCTCAGTCTGGTTCAGTTCTAACACCACTGGATAGAGTGGTTTGTAGATGATAAAGGGAAAATGTGACAGTTTGGAAATAAAGGAAGAGCACATTCCTGCAGTAACAGCCTCATGCCTGTAGTTCAGGTTGTCTCAAGCTGCATTAGCAATGTGCCTGTCTAATGTAGGGTGTCTTCTGAAATTTGTTCAATGATGCTTCACTGAAAGATAACACAGATCCTTGGCTCTGCTAAGTATGCAGCTTGCCAGAGGAATTGACAGCAACTGGAGTCATGGGCCTTTGTTGACTGGGTATTGGTTGGTTGCCACAGCATCAGATTTTAGTTTTATGGTCAGTGGCTTTTTCCTTTGTTCTCCACAAAGATGGAATTTCGTTTCATTTTCTGCCTTTAAAAAATAAGAATTGATTCAATGAGGGAATGGGTTGTAGTTCAGGAGGCAGGGTAGCCAAAAGTGTCATCATTTCAGTACCTTTTTTCCCAAATACACTGGATAACAAAAGCTGTAAGTTGGCAGCTGCAAGTCAGTCGGTATATTCTGCCAGCAGGTGACAAAACTGGGAATTGTACTGCCCAGAGAACAGCATTTGAATGTCCAAGACCTGCCACTTTAGAGGTCTAGGTTCTTGCGGGTCCCTTCCAGCCCAGGACAGTCTGTGATTCGTGGGTGACTCAGCCACTGACACAAGGTGCACACCAAGAAGCAGAAGCCCAAAGGCTGCAAGACCTCAGTTTCTGTGGGCTGTGCATGGACTCAGCCATAAATCCCATGCTATTAAAACAAATGTTTGGTATCTAAAGTTAGGTAAAAATGTTTCCTGGTACCGTCTGTAGCCGGGCAGGAGACACCTATGGAACTGTATGGACACACCCCTACACAACTCTCTTGCTAGGGAAGACAAAGAGAAAGTTACACCAGAACAGGTGAGCGACTCTGGAAAAAGGAATTTCTGTAGCTCCAATCTGCAAATCATTGATGAATAGAATATTTTCATTCATAGGAAATTCATTTTTACCTTTAAAATCCCAGAGGAACACTCAAATTAAGCTTTTGCCTGAGAAGGAATTACCTCTAAGAACTTTAGTATTAAATGCTATAAATATCTAATACATGTGAAGATATACGTATACATAAATAATGTTTTCAAAAATCTTTTTATTAAGAATTTGAGAAACCTATGCTCCTTCTTACTCAGTCTTTTCATTGATGTCACTTCAAGACATCAATGAAATGATGAACTTGGGAAGCAACAGCTTCCCAAGGGGAAGCAACAGCAACAAAATGTGGCAGAAAAACTGCAAAGTGGTCAGCATGAAGAACCTACTCCTGTGGACAAAGCCCAACATGCAAGTTCTGATATGCAATATGACATGGAAATTTGAAGCTTCGCTTTTCAAGACAAAGTTATACATAATTATAAAAATAAGCAATGACAGAAGCATTTGAGTATTACATCCCACATTTAACCTATGCATACTTGAAAATCTAAGAGTTCTACTTCAGTGGAAAAGATGAAATAAAATTATGTCCTCCTTCATTCTGAATAGCATCTGACCAAAGTTCCTCCCTTTTGCAAGACATCAGAGGTTTATCATCTGATGCTGAACAGCTCTTTTGAAGTGTACCATACCTGTCTCTTCACATTCATTACTGAAATTCTAACATGCTTAGAATTGTTACAACGAATTATTCTTATAAGTGGCACAGTACTCGGAGAAACGTGACAAAATCTTACCGCTACATTTCCGCTGCACCCTCGGGATTGGCAAACACCTCCTATTCTGTTGGGAATTAGCACGTCATCCCAGCAGGATGGGCCCTTCAAAATAAAAACAAAGCATACAAAGATTATAACTTACTCCATAAATAAACATATGAAACTTGGTTTTGTTGCTGCTTTTCCTACTGTTGTTTCTTTAAGGTTTTAGCTGGACAGTTTCATCATGATTACACTGAGAGAGATCATTTAGGTTATACAATGGTAAAGCCCAGTCAGGACACTCGGTCCCTCCATCCTGAGGTCAGTGTTGTGGACAGGCATCAGCAGCAGGTTATGCTTTCTCAGCTACAGACAGAGACTGAGTTAATCACAATTAAAAAGCTACAAAGGCTTGGTTGCTTCCACTCTGTTTACACATGGGCCTGCAGCTGACTAAGGGGAAAAAGGGAAAAAAGATAACTGTTGGAAGAATATACAATTAGAAAAACTGTAAATAGATTTCTTGGCTCTAGATAAGGCCTTTACTTAACTGTAATACAACATAATGAAAATGTTAAGTTAGAATTGTTATTAGATTTCTGGATTTTTACCTTAACTTCAATATTTATCAGTCATTATTAAAGAAATCTAAAAATCCCCTAACCCCCCACAGCAAAACAATATAAAAACCCAGAAAAAAACTGACAGAAAATCGTTATCAAATTTAACAATGACTTTTTGAATATACACAGTTCATGTATGAGTATATTACAAAACAGAAAAAAAAAAAGATTGCAAATCATCAATATTTTACAACTGCAAAATAGTGTGATTAACAGGATGATCTATCAAAGAAGAAAATTGATATATAGCCCATATAGGAACATTTATACAAATATTTTGCATCACAAAAACATTATTTGACACTTGTATACTTTATCTTTTAATATTAACACAAATTAATATT
This sequence comes from Prinia subflava, assembly GCF_021018805.1. Classification (NCBI taxonomy): domain Eukaryota; kingdom Metazoa; phylum Chordata; class Aves; order Passeriformes; family Cisticolidae; genus Prinia; species Prinia subflava. Next base: position 76,954,188 of record NC_086248.1, on the reverse strand, counting down.
TAATTTACAGATAATAAAATTAATCTGAGCAATAGATAGGAAGCTTACAGGTATCCACATAGACAGTAGAAATAAACAACTAAGATATCAAAAATGAAAACATTTGGTACTTGGTATATTCAGTGTTTAGGATAGAATCAGTGTCCAGGAAATAGCAGAAAGTCTTTATGCAGAAGAGAAATTATGGCAGTCAAAACCACATTAGTGAAATTAGTGCCTACTTAAAACACAGTTGAATTACAAAGTAACCCAGTGTCACATCTAGATCCATCTCCTCTTAATTCTGTATGAGGCACTGCTTCAGCATTGTATGGGCACAGCTGAAATGATTTTAAAATTCTCTTAGTGTGAACTTAGATATAAAATGTTGGTCTCTCCAGCCTATCTGGAAAGTTGAGTAAAACAACTTGGTCTTCACTGAGCTCCACTCTCTAGTGTCATCCAGCTGAAGTAGTGGCATTTGAGATAGGTAAAAAAAGAGCTTTAGCATATGTAGGTTGAATTGCAGGCAGACACAGGGGTGACAAATCACAGTTTTGAGTCCTTGGGTGAACACAGCTGCAGTGGACTTACTATAAAGTAAAAATACTTGATACCGGTGTGGTGGGGGGGGAAAGGGGAAACCACATTGAATTAATGATTTAAAACATTTGAAAAATAAAGTTTGCCATCAATTATTCCAGTGAATTTTGACCTGTCATGAAGTTCTAGAATTTCAGAAATTTTGCAGGAAGAACAGTAAAGCCACCTTGAGATGCTGCACAAAGAACTACCTCACTTTAATAGCTTTCAAGTCAGTAGTTCAAAATTTTGTTTGATGCCCCCCATTTATATTTTTTTCCCAAACCACAAAATATTGTACAGATCTCTAGCATTCTTTCCACAGCAGTTTACTTTTCAGGAAGAAAAGTAATCTACCTTCCCATTTCTCATACAGAGGCTGTTCCTATCTTTTACTTTTTGTCTCTTAGTAGCTCTTCCAACTCTATCATTCTGGAATATGATGAACATCACACACTACACATCACTTATATGATGGACCAGTGAATAGGAAGATGATGTCTATGAATTTGTTCAAGTCCTCCTAAATACTTAGTAAAATGTAATTTGCTTTGCTGATGGTACTAAGCACCAGGACAGCATTTTGGTGGAGTTATCTATCAGAGCTCCTAGATTTCATTTCTACATAGAATATCTATCTTAAAATCCATCTCATATATGTAAAATCTGGAGGGTTTTTTCCCAGTGCACATCACTTAATAGTGGCATATGTTAAATTTCATCTGCCACTTCAACAGCAGTTGAAATGTGCATCCTAAGGTCCACAGAGAGGTTTCCAGTAGGTACTTTCTAGGTTCTCCCATACTGAACCCATTTGTTTGTTTCCAAGGATGAACCAGCTGTATACCTCACTCTCCAACTCTGTGGCAATCACCTAAGGGACCTGCTCATTTTCTGCTCCTGTCATAGTTTAAATGGACTCAGTAACAGTTTTTTCTGCTCTTTGCAGATAAGAAACTTCAGAGGTTTTGCCTGCCTAATTGCATTTTTATATTTAAGGTGCTGAAACTATGGGGTTTTTTTTAGCTTTCTAGTATTAAAGTTATCACTGTTAAAGACCAGATCTTCAATAGTAACATTATAAACCAGGTCCCCTTTAGGCCCTCCTTCTCGTGGAGGTTCTTTGATCAACTTTTCTGTAACATAACCTGACAGCATCCAGAAGTTTACTCCTGGGATCATGGTTTGACATCATACTTACATAATTTACATTACAGCAATTTAAACGTTACATTACAGCAATTTAAATGTTTCATTATGACAGTTTTTCGTATACTTTCAAGCTTTTGCTTTTCCCCAGCATCTTAGGCTTGCTAACATTATCTGGTCATCCAGCTGGTTAAAGGGAGTCATATTTTTTCTTCTTTTGATGCCTGGGATTTTAATCCATAATGATAACATTGAACTCACTGCCTCGTTAAAGACAACCAAGACTAACAAGTTAGTATTTGATTAACATCTATCCCTCTTTCTTCATACTGATATTTACTAACACACATTTATTAAAATATTTATTTTTCCAAATTGGAGGAGTTCAATAGATTTTTTTTTTTTTTAAACTTTGGATAATCCTTACATGATTTCCATTTGGGAAGAGGATATTAAAAAAGCCAGGATGACAAATAAGAAGCAAGTGTGCTTTATAAAACTTGGGATCTAAGAAGGGATGGAGATAGGGGAGAATAGTAATTTGAATAAAAAAACCCCAGAAGCATATTTACTCAAATCACAAGAAAAGCCTTTGTTACTTTTTCTTTTTTAACTGGTACTGGTTATGTACATGGGACAATGATTTTTCCTGTTTCTTCATCCTTGTGTGATTAATAGGAGACTCTCAAAGTTAATGATGCTACACCAGCATATACAGAACAAATTGTCACACCAAGATAATTTTAAAGAGCGTGTAGAAGCAGTTCCACAGGTATGTTACCAGATGTGGTACTACCTATCTTGATTTTATAAGAAGAAAATACTTCAAACTCAACTTCTTAGAGGAATTGATATTTTACTTGGTGAAAGCTTCCCAAGTATTCCTTAGCTTGCAAGTCTGGGTATATAATCACAAAAAGGTAAAAAGGCATAATAATTATCAAGCTAGAAAAAAACCCAAACAGGATCATTTGTAAGGTTGAGGTTCTAGGAAAAGGCATTTTCAAAAGAACTCAAAAAGGGATGAATTGATTCAATGTTGACTACCATTAGAATTTAACCACTACAAGTAGCACTATATCAGGTCCAAATATGCTTAGTATGAGAATATATTTTATTTGTTAACAGTAACAATAATAATAGGAATTTTGGAGACACCTTCAAGTTCTTATTTCCAAAAGAAAGCTAATGTGCAACATGGCTTGATATGAGCTGACAGAGCTCTTCCTCTCTGCAGTCAGAGAAGGAGACATTTCCTCATGACATTTCTCAAGCTCACAAGCGTACTTTGCACACAAACCAGCTCACTATTAGAAATAAAAATGTCCTCTTCTACTAAAGGCATGTTACAGCAGATACACAGGGAACGAGGAGCACAGTCCCACATTATCAGTAACTACCAACAGTTCACTCACACTCTAGGTAACAACTTAATATTTTTCCTTCATAAAAACCCCCACAATATTCATCACTTCTTTACTTAAACTCTTTCGATGGGCATAAAACCTGTAAGAAAGTCAAATGCATTTAACTTTTTTGGTAACAGTAACCAGACCCAGCTTTAAGTCAACAGTGGGTTCTTTTTTTCTGTTCTAGCAAAAGTTAGATCAAGTTCTTAAGGCACAAGAAGGCATTGATTCAGCAGGAATTATAGACTGGCAGAATATAACGGGTTTAAGCCTGTTTGGCACTGATGAGCGGAGAGAAAAAAAGTAATAAAACAATAAACCCCAATCAACCAGAGAGCCCCAATTCCACACCTCATTTTCCAAATTAGTAAGAGGAAAAATCTCCTTTTCCACATCTGTTCTTGGCATTCCTCATGGCTATATTTTATTAATAATGCTAACCTAGCACACTTTCAAAAGATTTAGTGTGCTTGAAAATTTTAGTTTTCCACCTTCAAAACAAAAATAGAATAAAAGACATTTGTCCTTGAAAAACACTGTGCATTCAAAATGTTAATGTTTCTGTAGCGGCAGTACTACTAAATGTCATTGCTATAATTGAGTCAAAACACAATTAGGAATTCTGGCAAGATAAACACTCTGAAATGTGATTTTTGTATCATTCTTCCTTGAGTCTAAGAAAAGCCTGTCAACCTGCAGGCCAGCCAATCACTTGTGGTGTTATAACACTGCAGGCTCAAGTGTTTGTAATTATTAGTTGGCATTAATCAGGAACATACTGTGAGAGGAACAAAGCCTTCTGATTGCGAGATTAAAGCAACTGCCCCTCTTGTACCCAGCCAAATGGCTCACAGAGAAAGCTGTGCATTAAAATAACGCAGCAGAGGAGACTCTTCCGGTGTATAAATGGGAATAAAGAAAGAAACAGAAAGAACGCCACTGAACAGAAAAAGGCATATCAAATGTACTTGAGTATTTCCCAAATAACTAGGTATGGAAATTTCTGTGCTTTGAGCATATGGCAGTTGCTCCTTCCCTTTTTGAGGGAGAAGACAGGAAAAAAAGTTGGTGAATGGTATACTAAGCTTGAAGAGGAACTCCTATGCAGCATATGAAGACCAGGGAGGAATGAGATGTTTTTTCAATGCATGAGGAAAGCACTGAAAGTCTATGAAAATTCCACTAGTATATCATACTGATGCTCAGTACAGTACACTCTACTCTCAGCATCTTTTTATCCTGTAGCCAAGATCCAATTTTGTATTGTAGAACAAAAACTAAATTTTCATCAAGAACGTCTTAAAAAAATAAATAAATAAATAAATAAAATTTCCCCAAACCAGAAATACCATCTAGAGATCTTGGAGGAGAAACTATTCAAAACAGGGTTGCTGACAGAACTGTTGACCTGTGAAGTGAGGGAAAGGTCAGAAGCAGAGGTCAGCAATAGAAACCAGTGATTCATCAAAGACTCTGAATCACTTAAAAGGCTGGAAACTATCCACGTGTTCAATGCTTTGTATTTTCCCCACTTTATATTCTCCTCTAGTGCACAATATGCAGCAGAATATCATTAAAACACACCTTTGTACCTGCTACATGAGAGACATAAATCATTAAAATGTTGAGCAAATGACCGAACCAAGGAAAAACTGTTAATGCACAAGGATTTTTAAGTTATGTAAGAAATAATTTCAGGTCTTGAGAGGATTTAAAAACCAGCATACAGGACACAGGAAAAGTGTTAAATCTGATGTAAATCGTGCAAACATTCAGGCTCCTCTGCAGTTATGGCTACTGACTTGTCTGTGTGAGAGTATTTGAAGGGTTAAACATTGTATAGGGAACCCTCAGCATGATTTCAGCATCTTGAGACAACAAGACACAAAAACCCTCCCAAAATACAAGGCTTATTAATAAAAATCTATTTCCTTTTTGCCAGTCTAGCAGATGTATCCACACCAGGCTACCACAATTCACTGCTTCCAATGCCAGTACAGGTGGACAACTCTGCCTTGCAGACACAGTTGGAACCAAGATGTATCCTAATGGTAAGCATGCATCTCTCCTGTGAGAAAAGACTGAAAGAATTAGGGTCTTCCAGCCAGGAGAAGTGAAGACATGCGTGATCTAAATACAGCCTTTCACCACCTTAAGGGAACTTACAGGAAGGACGGATGGGAATTTTTTATAAGGGCATGTAGTGACAGGACAAGGGGAAATAGCTTCAAGCTAAAAGGCAGTAGGTTTAGACTCAGTGTGAGGAAAGAATTCCTTACTAGGAGGGTGGTGAGGCACTGGCACAGGTTGCCCAAAGAAGCTGTGGATATCCTATCCCTCAAAATGTTCAAGGCCACGTTGGAAGGGGCACTGAGCAACCTGGCTTAGTGCGAGGTGTCCTAGCACATGGCAGAGGGGCAAATGACCTTTAAGGTCCCTTCCAACCCAACTTACTCTATGATTTCTACTAAATGCTTAAATATCATACAGATAATATGTTTTTCCTAAGTGAAACTATGAACCACAGCATCCAATCTAGCACAAAATGCAGTTCTCCAAACTCCCAAAGCCCAGCCTAACAGCATCCTCTCATGACAGAGAGAAGATAAATAATTTATAAAAGAGATTACTATTGAATTCACCAGGAAGTTCTTGCTAGCCTTTTACTAGATGTTCTATTTAAAACACTTGAAAATTTACTATGGTAGATAATCTATTGAAGGGGAAAACTGTCAGACTGGCAACTTTTAGGATCAAAATCAGCTACTTAATCACAAAGCCTTTGTGTTAAAAGGCAGAAGTAATTGAAGTTTACCTACAACTTACGCAGATCTACAAAGACCATTTCCAGCAGGAAGAGATTAATTTTTGTTCCAAAGCGATGTAATTTTTTTATGTTTCTGACAAAACTGATGCAAACTGACCAGCACATGGAGACACATTATTGCAGGTAAAGCTAACCAATTTACTGTGGGCTGACTCTGACATGGAATCTCCCACACAGCAGGGAGCACAGTATAGAAGAAGACTACTACATGAGTCTTGGGGTTGGCTTTAAAGAGGTTTGTGATATAGAACTGGGAGGACTAGAGTTAACTGCTCAGTCTAAACAGCATATTAAAGAATCCACCAGAAGGAATGTTTTTCTTATTATTGACTTCAGTTATTAGACCAAATCAATAAAGCACATGGATAGCTTTATTTATATGAGAAACAGTACTGAAGAAAAGTCAATTACATGCTTTAAGTCTTTGTGGGGATTGAACCTACTGGTTTGATTTACAGTAGGATCTCAGAGATGAAATTTTCCTTTAAGAGTGACCAGCTTAATTATTAAATTGACAGTTCTATGTCAATAGTTATAACTCTTCCAAAATTAAGTAGCAGACAATTAGCTGAACTGCTCACAGATGTGTAATTATGAACATTTCCTGCATGGTAGTTATTTCAAATGAAACATGAGAGGATCACCTCTGTAACTGAAAATGTATGAAAGTATAGTAAAAATAATAATGTTACTTTATTAATCACTGCTTTTTCTTTCTTGAAACAGGTTTCTTTGTTAAAAAAAAGAAAAGAAAGCACAATAATGAGATGCTTTTTAATAAGTTCTGGTCTTTCTTTTCTTTCATAATGTTCATAGTACGACGATTTACAAGAGTCATCCTACTGGATCTCAACTAAATAATGAATGCTAAAAAAAGTCACCCAAGATAAAGGTCTGCAGATTCATCTCTTCATTGGTAATATTTTATAACACGTGTGGTGTTGCCAGCACAAACACTTTCTTGTATAAGCAAAAGAAAATTATTCAAAGTGTGCTTTTAAATATTTATTTTGGTTGGTCCTTCCCAGCAAAAAGGGGCCAAAAGAGGATAAATATAATTTAAGTACAACTGCAGCTGAAAAATTGAACAAAGTAGTCCTGCTGCTGCTCTAAACTTTAGTCCTACATGAGAGATATTGAACTGTAAGAAGAAGTGGATGTAAAGACTCCTAAACCAACCCAAACCTAAACCAAACAACCAAACTTCATTCAAATACTTCTGTCAAACTAATGATTTCTAATCTATAAGTGCTCTTTATCTAGATGGCATGAAATACTTTTTCAAGGCTGAAACTGGAGAAAATACCTGTAATTCTCTAAACATGCCATGTACTTACTGTGTCCATTGAAATGATAACACTAAAAACTAAACTTAAATCCAGTTACCAGTGTGAACACCAGCAGATCTCACTGAGATCAGGGTAACCAGGATCAGACTAAAGTCCTCGGGCTTCAGTTGCTGTTTCTGCCGTGGTGACTTTTCAGGGCTTCTTCCACAGGGGAGCTGGCAGACAACAGGGAGCTAAAGGACAGGACAAATCAAAACTTCTAAAACCCACCCCTGTTCTCTCTCCAGCTGGAATGTTCTCATAGTTATTTGAGCCACAACTGTCAACATACAAAAAATAGTATGTTTTGAAGACTTCTGGCAGAGATAAGAAAGCGCAAAGGCTGTTTTGTTTCTCTACCTAAAACAATCCTCTTGTTTCCATGCTGTCCCATGCTTTCCTAAGTCACAGCTACAAGCTGTAAAATCTGACAGAACTTGGATGAAATTTGCTGTGTACCTCAGCTTTTTCTGAAGTGGCAGCAGCACACAGATTTTGTCCCACAGGACTTTCTGGGCAGAGAAGCACCAGTGGGTGCTCCATGCAGGGTGAGAGGGGGATGTTGGGGCCTGATCAGGGCCCTTGGGACACTGACAGACTTGACACAATTGTGAAAGAGAAGTGATAAGCATAAGGATAGATTATCAGCAACCTACAAGTCAGAGAGCTTCAGGGGAGCTGCAGAGGACTGTCAGCCATTCAGAGGTGAAGCACTTTCAGGATCAGGCAGCAAATATTTATGTATTTCAGCTCCCCAGAAGTGGGAGGTAATGTTAATATTTAGTAAACATATTTTAAATTGAGTATGAAACCATGCTGCTGACTCTGGACCTCGTAATGAACCAGGATTACACCGAAATTTCTATTTCTTATGGCAAAACTTTAGAACAGAGTAGGTAAGCAAAGTTTTCTGTGTGCAGGTATTTTTTTACACTTAAAACTGTAATCCCATGTATGATATGAAAGCATTTCATCTAAAAGTTTTGAGCTACAGAAACATTTAAGCAATTCCATACATTTTAGGCAGAGAAGATTATGCCAGTCCTGCAATTTGGATACATCATAAGCTACATCTGCATGGGAAATATACAGACTAAATGAAGTAGTCATTTAGTCACAAAAATAAAAAATCTAAGCTACACCAATATACAAGTCAAGGTCTGCAGTTAACATATTGCTAATAATTGCCACCTAGACACCTTGCAATTCAAACTAATACGAGTTGAAGTTAAACACAGGCAATAAAACAAAGATGTAAAATAAAAATCTGAGCCTCATGAATATTCCATAGTAATAATTTAATCCAGATGCAATAATTGCATGTCAGATCATTATATTTTAATTTTTTTTTTTACTAGGATGAAAAAGCTGAAAATCTTTTGGCAGAGAGGCAAAGCTAGAGCATTTCCACTGTAGGCAATACTGGGAGAAGCCCTCAGCCCATCGATTCCCTCCTGTAAGGCAGCGCTACACCACAGGTCCAGAGACAACTGCCTGCTCAACTGCCCGGGCTATGGGAAATCCACGTGGAATGGATACTGCCCTGAGCCTCGTGTCCCTGCCCTTCCCTTTCCTTCTCTGACCTGTCATCTACTGCTTCCTTATTTCTGCTCTTTATACTTTGTCCAAAGGGTCCCTCCCAATTCCTGTGCAAAGACACACACCCACCCCAGGGATACCACATACATCTTAAAAAAAACCCAACTAGCCAACCACAAAACCAAAAAAGCACAAAATGCCAAACAAACAAAAAAGCCCCTCAACCCCAGCCCAGAATCTATTCCACATTTTTAATAAAAATAAATTCCTCAACTAATCACTAAAGCTAAAGGGCCACTAGCAAGAGACTCACTTCATAAGGTGTTCAAACAAATTTTTCACTTTCTGTGGTTATATAGAACTGTAAAATTAAGATTACACACTACAGTATCTGGGGATAATAGATTGCTATATCAACCGTTTTTGATTTTACACATAATCAGAAGCCCTGAAAGACAAAACCATATCTATTTCAGCAAGAATATTTCAATGTTCCAAAAGGAAAGGTTATAGGATAGCAAAGAGATTTTTTTTCTAAATGAAAATATTGTGTTTGATTTTTTTTCTGAATTCTACAATTACTGTAAACTTTACATATGCACCAACATATTCACAAACAAACATATCTCAATTTTAGCTATTAAGAAATACAGGCCACCCTGTATCAAGTGCATTGTTCAGATTCATTTGAGAACCATTTAAGATTACATTGCTTGCATGGTATTTTTAGAGGGTTTTTGTTTTTTTTCCCTAAAAGATGAACCTGCTACCACACATAAAAGAAAAGATGATTCTTTAAGCACTTTACATGAGAACACAGGTAGTGTTAAAGATTTAAGATTGTACCAGGCAGTTCAGGATCCTGCCTTTGCCATGAAGATACTGCATATACTGGGAGAACTTGATCCAAACCAGTCACTCAATCATGGCATTCTTTAGCTTGCAAGGGACTTTTAAGACATCTCCCCCAACCTCCCCGCAATAAACAATGACAACTTCAACTAGATCGTGTTGCTCAGAGCCCCATCCAGTCTGACCTTGAATGTTTCCAGGGATGGGGCATCCACCACCCCTCTGGCAGCCTGTTCCAGTGTCTCCCCACTCACACTGTGGGAAACACCTTCCTTATCTCCAATCTAAATGTACCCTCTCTTCCAGGTAAAGCTATCACCCTGGCCCTGTCACAACAGGCCCTACTGGAAAGTCTGTCCACATCCTTCTTTTAAGCCTCTTGCAATCACTGAAAAGCCACAACCCTGCCTCCCTGGAGCCTTCTTATCTTCAGGCTGAACAACCTCAACTCTCTCAGCCTGCCTTCCAAGAAGAGGTGCTCCAACCCTCACACCATTTTTGTGGCATAACCTGTCTTATTAACACAGAGATACTTCCTACAATCTAGTATCAAATTTGCCAACTTTTTATTCTCCTAAAACTGCTTTAAAAACAGCTCAGTTATTCTTCCATTTTATCTCTCTCTCTGTGCATGAATCTTGAATTATTTTGAATTATTCCTGACTTATTTTCTATATATTGGCACAACCAGAAAATATGTTAAGCCCATTTTTATGGTTTTCACAAAAATCACTGAAAAAGTGAACAAACTCAGGCTAAAGGGATATTTGAAATTAACTCTCCCATTTTCTAACAGAAGCTCTTGAGGCCCCTGCGTAACAGTAAAGGGTGTCCCAACACCTAAATTTTGTAAGAACTTTGTCTAATTTGTGCATACAAGCTGATCTCTGTGGATGACTTGCCAGATAAACCTTTGAAGGATATTAAGCTGGAGAAATGCCTCATTTCTTTATACCTGCTCTGAATCGTTTATATAATTCTAGGAACTGATTTTCTTAAATAAGAGGAATTTGGGGTATAAGCATTGACTTTCCCTGTGCTCCAGTGTTCTGAAGAGACACCCACAACGCTTAAAGGGCAACACAGCAGGACATCACTGGGATAACTCCACCCCACACCCACCCCATTCCAGGCTCATCTGTACCTTTCTAGGCTTAGCTTTTGATTTTCTTACACACAATAGAGTGAGACACACTCTGCTATAAAGTGATTAACTCTCTAGACACAGATCGTACATCAGAAGTCACTTCACAAGCTTCAGAAAGTATAGAAATAAGTTACTTTAAAAGGTAACAGCTATCAGGATATTTTGAATGCATAATTCAGGACAGATCAGCTAGAAGTTACATAAGAGATCATTTAATTTCAAAGTGAAGTTCATATTTCTACTGAATTCTGAACAGTCTCAGTAGAAGATTTTAGTTTTGTAGACAAGGTATCTGTATTTAATTTACAAAGGTTATGACTTGCATTCAAATGACTGAATCCATTTCAGTCTAAGACCACTGGTAAAACCAAGTAGTGTGCAAGTCATTTAAGAAAAGAGGAGGCCCTCAGACATAAAATTAGGGGACTTCTACATGGCATGACAGCCATTTCAAACTTATTTGCATAACCCTTTCTGAAGACAGGGTTCCTTTTTATTGCAATCTCATTCAGTATCTCTTTTATCACATGGAAAGAAAACAGATATAGTATTTAAATGTTTGGCATTTTATATTTTAACGATCACTGTGATGTCTTCCTTGCTTGTGGATCACTGTAAGCTGTGACAACAAATAAAATTGATTAACTAGAATTAATATTATGATTAATTCACACTTTGGTGCCTGTGGCAGTGGCCTAATCAGTACTTTTTATTTATTTGTCATCTTCAGGCTTAGCTATAACAAATGCAGTTATGATAATGAAAAGAATCTAGAACCGGCACTTTAATCAGAGCATAGATGTGGAGTACAACACATATCCAGGTAGATTTATATAATATATAACCAGGTAAACCAGGCAGAACTTCCTCAAATACACACACACTGGCACAACTGCTCTTTATAGTTCAGTTCAGCTATTCCAGGTCTCACACATTTCTCTGAGACTCAGTCCCTATATGGGACACAAACTGTTCATCTTTATTTCAAGTTTTGGTCTGAACAGACACTACATCTCCAGAGCAACTTATAGTCCAGAGTTGCAACTCTGTAAACAAAATAATTATAATTTAAGACAGTTCTTCTCTTCACAAAGATGAAGCATGTGTAAACCCATCACCTTACAGAGTGCTTCTGTACACAAGAAATCTTAGTGGATTATCTCCTTGTTGCAAAAATTGATATCAGATACTACACAGTGAACTACTCTGATGAAACACAAAAGGGTCAAATACATTGAATCTGTTTTGGATAAGAGGGAAACAAAGTAATCATCTCTGTAGAGCTTTTTTTACCTTCCTCCCTCAAGTTATGAGGTAGTTTACTGCTCCATACCTATAATTTAAAAAAAAAAAAAAATCTACCAAGAGACTTCCACACAATGTTGGAGTCTTTTGAGGGGTGGGGGGCAGAGATAAGGGGAGCAACAAATTACAAAAGAATCTAATGTCTCTTTTCATAGCTTCACTGATGAGGAATGATAGTAGAGTCAAAGATCAAGAAAACAGTACATAATAAATAAAAATCTGTGAGATGAGAGCACTCATGAGAGTGCTATTTTACATATCAGTGTTATGCCACCCTCCTTTTAATTCATGCCAATATTCTTCCATCACTTCCATTTGAACTATTTCTAAATTATCAATAGCAGATCACACGCTTTCCCTCTTATACAATTTCTACAATTTTCCACAGTGATGAACAAAAAATGTTCTCAAATTACTGTGCATTTAGACAATACATTTAGATGTGAAATAGGAAAAAAACCCCACCCAAATCCAAAACAATTCACATCTTAAAATTTTAAGCAAAAAAAAAGAACACACACTCATGCTCTCCAGCTCCTGAGCTCTTTCTCACTACATTCTTTCAAGCTTCCATAGGCAGAAAAATACTTTTGAAAATAAGCTTTATTCTCTACAGCATTGGTTTTCCCACCACATGCACTATACCTGGACATTTATGCATGATAACTATTCACAAGCACTTAATTACACTGTGCAAATATCCATACACTGCACTGGGCAAATTCCCATTGGGTATAACTCCTTTGAGATAGAAGGTTGCAGAAGCAAAGAAGAAAATCCTGTTACAAACAGGAAACAGAAGACTGCAATTTTGTAGTAATCCAATAATTGTATTGGAGAAAGTGTTTGTAGTCCAATATCCAACAGGAATAATTGGGATTTGAAAAAAGAGGTTTCTGTTCAGTATTCTCACTTGCCTACTGAGCGGCTATAGGAATAAGACTTTCCTGACCCACCATTTCCTAAATCCATAATATACTAATTTTCTTCATATTGCCTCAGAGTTACTGAGAAATCTTCACTTTAAAATTTAACATAACTTATAATTTAGCATTAAACTAAAAAAATTAATAAGAACATTGATTTAGAAATAAAAGTTATTACAGCAATGAAACTCTGAAGTAGTCCTACTGGCTCTTGTTATAAAATTATATCTTCCAATGAAATTGGAAGAAGGATTTGTTCTCTATTCAGATCTTTAAAAAAAAATCCTTAATCAGTATTCTCTGGTACTTTAATTTTTAATTTTATTTCTCTTCAGCAGACTTAGAGACTGTATTTCCTATTACACTAGGGGAAATTTGTTCCTTTTAAGCTCAGAAAAACAAACTTGTCTTTTACAATCATGGTTTGCAATTAGCTTCTCATCTCTAATGTAAGCACAGAATTAATCTATCAACTCATTCATTGTCACTTTTGTCTAATTACGCTGTATGATCACAGAAAATTCACTGCATTAAAAAAAAAATGCACATGTTGTACGTGTCCATGCATCCACTATTTTAGAGCATTTCCCCGGAAAGCCTTCTCAAGGTGGGAGGGGAAATAACAGCAGCAACAACAAAAAAGAAAAACACAACAAAATCCCCGGCCCTTAACAGCTCATTTGTAGATGTTTTATGTTTTCCATTATAGCAATCTCCATTATCTCATATTGATATACATATGTCAGCTATATTCAGCCTTGTCTCACTTGTTACAAAAGCAATGACCTTTCAAACACTTTCATAGCCCTCCTTTAAAAGAAATAACCACAAACATGCATGTGAGTGCCAGTGAAGTGGAAAATTAGCCTTCTGAAACAAGTAAACCCTCCTCCCCACTGTATTAAGGAAACCGTGGGACGGAACAACAATGACAACAAGCATGCCGAGCTGATTTCACTGTGCATGCTCCTAAAAAAAGTCCTTGACATTGCGAATGTTTGCCTTGCCTATAGGTCCCAGAGCCAAACCTCCATCTGGAGGAGATTTGAACTACCATCCAGAGGCATTTCAGGATCTGAACCAAAAGGTTTACAGCATTACAATCCAGTTAATTCTATTGCTTCTAATTCCAGCTGGACTTAAAGTCTTATCTCTGCACTCCAGGCCTTCAGATACAGCCTATCACGGTAACACCAATTCCCAGAGAATTCAACTCCATGACCCAAGTGAGATTAAATCCCTCCAGATAGCCCAAGTAAATGGCTCATAACTCGTTTCTGTCACTTTCACTAATGCCTTTGTACCGTGAAAGAAACCAGCAAAGGTGTAAATATCTACAAATTATTAACTGCACTTTTTCTCTTGACTCCTATCAGCGATTCCAGTTGTCTGGTTCCTGCTGAGAACATCACAGATATATACTGGCTGAATTTTCTCTTTAAATACTGCACTAATCAGCTACTGAATATTTGTACTCTATACCTGAGTGTTGCTATTTTTGATTAAACACACACACAGACATGGAAACATAAATAAATAGAGAAATATCAAGAAGAAGGGGAGATACATCCTTGATGTAAATTGGATTTAAACTCCCTCAAATTAGGTAATCCCGCAGCACATCTTGTGTTGAGTGGTTTCACCCAAAAAAACCCCAGATGTAAGCAGAAAGGGAGCATTTCAAGACGTGACATATTTAGTTTCTATTTATCAGGACACATTCATTTCAATGAACTGAAGACATGATTCCTAAATATTCCTTTAGGATAAATAAAAGAAAAAGGTAATTATCTTCTTAAAATAGTGTAGAGCATTAAAGAGACATCCATGTCTCTTTAATTCAGGCAAAGCAAAGCCTGAATAAAAACCTGCAGCACAAACTTGGATGGTACTCAGAGGCAGCTGTTGTCGAACAAAAGCACAAGTTTTGTTCATTTTTTATTTAACGTTTTTCTTTTGTTTGGTTTTTGTATTTCCAGAGAAGGGCTTTGGAGGTGCACAAGAAAAAGGAAATAAGGAGGGGGTAAGTAAACAGAATTGCTGGTCCCTGTTTTTAATAATCTGTATATTAGAACTCACAGTGCACAGATCCTAAGAAAACACTGTACCTCCATCAGCATTCCACATATTTTGTTTTACTTGAAGCAAGCTTTGTAATTCTGAACAAGGAGAATGACATGACACATTCACCCAGCTAAGACTGTCTTTATTTGACCTCAATAATATTGCAACTAGCAACTCTATTTATTGGTATTTATCGAAAACACTGAAACTACTAAACATGTTAAGTATATTTCCACTCCCTGGTTACCCTTTTTAAGTAACACCAATGAATGAGGCTATATTTTTTCATACATTAACACTGTCTATATTGAGACAAGAGGTTCAGGCTCTAAATAGTTTAGCCATTGCAACACTTAATTTTGGAAGGCTTGTGGAATTACGATGCAAAGACCCGCTGTGGAAACTGTGATGCACCAGTAAATCACAGATCCACTGACATTCAGACCCCTATTTTATCTTTGAAAGCCTGGTCCAGAGACACCTCCAGTGGTATTTATTTAAATAAATATAGACATTTATGTGTGAGCAAGATTGCCTATGTTCTCTTTATAATGGAGAAAAATACATAGTTTCAGAGTTGGATCATATTGTCAAGTAAATGTCTAGCACAGGTCGGATGATTCGTGTCCTGAGATGTCTGTTCTTTTTTACCACAACAGAGTGAACTTCAACACGAGTATCTCTGTGATAAATGTTCAAGCTTAGGTGAGAGGAATCTATTTCTTACTGATACTCAGATGGAAGAGAACTGCTGGTTTTGATATAACAATTATTGAAGAGTTCTTTTCCATTAAAACAACGGCTGATATTAATTGTTTGCACCTCTTCAGGAGATATGAAGTCAGGGAAAATCTGATTCATAATAGAAGGGGCTTACAGCAGTGATATGTCCTTAGCACATGTTCATACAGCAAATAAAGAAATAAGTGTTTGAATTGCAATAGAGGCTTATTAAATAAGGCATAATAATGGGAATGGAAAGTGGCATTACCAACATAAAGGAAAATGACTGATAGGAAAACTTACTGTGCCTAGATATACCCAAATCCCCTTGACTGCAGTGCCTGGTATAGAGATTAGGTGAAAAATATGTATCTGAAGATAGGAGTAAGCAGGGGTGGGCAAGAAATCTCCAACCAGAAATCTTTTTGAAACTGAATAAACAGTATGCTTGTGTGGGTCAGAATTAGGTGCTTACATTTCTGCTAATGTTCAACTTGAAAAATAAGCAGTAATTAGCATTTTTCCTGGCTCAAGGATGAATAAGTGAAACTGATAGCTAAAAGAGAAGTTTGCTTCCTGGGTTTTTTTTGCTTCTTGAGAATGCTGGAAATATTAATCTGAAATCAGACTGATAAAATCATTACAACTATATTCTTGACCATCTAGTTAAGGCTGAAAGAACCTTTCTTTTATAATATTTCAGTTAGATTTTGTATTTTAAAGACAATCCTGAAATTTTATTACCTGTGGATAGTTTCCATTCTTACTTTGCTATTTAGCTTACATTTACATTTGACGAAGCTCTTTTTTTATATTATAGATGAAAAAACTCTTCCCTTCTAATTCATGACAATAGTTTGAACAAAATTTAAAAGGGAGATAATATTTGGGCTTTCTTGCATGTGATTACATGTCTTTGAATACTATAAGCCAAATTGAGGAATACACCAAATGCCAGGGTATCATGATCATCAATCAATCTGTAGATTACTAACACAAATTAATTGATAATGTACACTATAAATGCACAGTAATGAGCGTTAAAATAAGCAACAAACAGAATGCTAGTACACCTTGGACAACAGTAGTGGTCTTGAGCAAAGCTGACTTTTCCTCTTTTACCTAGATTTATATGGTTTCCCACAGCTGAAGGTAGGGGGTCACGCTGAATTTTTGTTGCTATTAAGTACTACGTACAAAACAAGTATACAGCCTGTTTTTCTTAAGCCTTAATTACACCTCTCTAATGACATGAGAATACCTCTTTATCTGAGCAGGTGTACGTATTTAAATCCTGGAAGAGGTCATAGTAGCTCAGCAAGCTGCTGTCACAGCAGTCCAGCTGCTTAACCAAGCCAGAATGTATTGCTGTGGCAAGGCAGAGAAGGATTTAAGCTTTCAGAGAAGAGGAAAGCTGAGTCCAGCCTCATTAGACTTTATCTTAAATAGGAAGCAAAGAAATAAAGGGCCTTCATGAAAGGACAGTTTAGGTACCCTAGGGAAAAAACTTCTTATGAGAAAAATTAAATTTGGAGATTTGTACTTTTTATCTTTTGCTTTTAGCAAAGCTGGCAGTGGTGCTAACAATACCAAAGGCTTAAGATTATGCTCTACACAAAAGAAGGACACGAGTTTAATTTTTAGTCTGTAATAAAAAGTACCAGGATCTTTGGTGTCTTTGACAACAAAGACAGGAGTGTCACTTTGCACTTTCAAAACACCTTGCCATTTCCAACAGCAGAACATTTTATCCCAAAGTACATTCTTCTAGAAATGAAGCTGGTATATTGCTAAAGTATCATACTGAACAGCTCATCTATGATTGATACGCTTTTTACTATTTTTAATATTATAAAATATTTTCCTTAGAGAAACACTTTGTAACATTTATCTCCATAATTTCTGGCTCCAGTCTGCACTCCTTAATCACTACTACAAGACATTATGATTTGACACAAACAAAATGAATGAATATCAGAGCTGTGCACAAAGCTGAGACTAAATGCTAAAATGTACTGCCAGACATTTCCATCATATCCATAGACTGGATATGAATTGTGTCTTTGCAGAGCTTTGTATTTCAAAGCCTTGTAAAAAAAGCAATTCTGAGACCTTGCTGAGTGCAGATCACATTTTTAGATACCTAACCTAAAAGAGGACTTAAAGGTCATCAAGCCTGATTACATTCTGTTCAATACAATAAAGTGCAGTCATGTGTAAATTCTTATTGAGCAAATTATGAGTGATTCATGGCAGATTTTTCATTAGAATGTAATGTCTCCTTTGCTGTAAAGTCAACATTATGATCTACACTTACTTCTTAGAGATATTTCTATTAGATAAGCAGGAGGAAAGATGCATTTATTTGTACCATTTGCATCTGCACGCAGTGTATCCAATAGCAAAGGTACATTCAAAACTGCGTATCCCTTTGCCATTTCAAAGCTCTCAATCACAAATTTAACAGGAAGGGTGGTTTCTTACAGTACCTAAATCTTTGCTATTATCCCTAGTATTTGTTTTGCCAAGGTAGGATTATCATAAATAAATATAAATTCTTATAACTTACTTAAGCACTACATTCTGTCAATCTGCATCCATGTTTTTCACTCTGTGATCATCACAGCCCTCTATTTACTTCTTAAAGGTTACAGAAAAATATCCTTGCCTGCGCTTTAGAAGATAGCCACTTCAAAGACTCTTTTGAAAATGAACAGCCTTTAACAATGTTTGATACTAAGCCAGAAAAGGGCATGGACTAAGTAACAGAGAGGGAATGCTTAAGTTAGCACTGTGTGAAATAAATGCCAAAAATTCAGTTTATCACACAAATGAAATTCTCTTTTCCCCAAATAACTCTCTGCTCCTCACATGCATATAGCCAAAACCCTTCAGTGCTGATAGCCACAAAAATTCATAATTGAAACCCTGTTCTCAACATACCAACTACCTCTCACTTCAGTACTCAGACATTGCACTGTTGGGGGTCAGATGGGGACTGGAGCTTATGCTGAGCTTCTGCATCTGGGTTTTGGCATTGAAAGTGTCTGGATCTTTGGTTTGCAGATCTGAATGAAGAGAGTGCTTCTCCTCAGAAGGAAGAGAGCAGATGCTGCACCCAGTCATCTGTTGGTTTAGCAGCAGGCAAGAACATAGCACTATGTTTCTATATTTGAGTGTGACTTGGATTAGAAAAAAATGGAAAGCTTAAAAAAAATAAAAAGAAGAAAAAGAAAAAGTGAATTCCTTTTTTTTTTTTTTTTTTTTTTTTGTTTCCAAAAGACTGCCATTACCAGAAAAGGGAAAATTATTAAAGATCATTACTGTATAACTACCAAGAAAACAAGCTTTTAAAGAAAATAAGGCAATATAAGAGAATGAAATGCTTTATGCTTTAACTTAAATAGATTGTAAATATTTACCTCAAGAGCAACATAAATCCAAATTATTTATTTTCAAAAAAGTACAATTAAGTAATTTCCACAAAGAATCTTCTACAAGACAGCTAACTAGAGGCTATAATTAAAAATTACAAAATAAATATTTCAAGGGTTTTAAGAGATAATTTTGGCTTTGTTTGCATGCTGGAGGGAAGCATGACAGTAACAAACTGTGTCTAAAAACATTTATGTCACACATTATCACACTAGAGGAGAATGTGAGATGACTAAAGTGAGGATCCCAAGCACAGTATTTCCAGATATTTCTGGTTCTGCAATAGAGCAATGGACAGGATTATAAGAACTGTAAAAACTTCTAATCTGTACACCAAACCACATAGCTAATGTCCTCTCTGGTACTTTGAAAATTTTTAAATCTAAACCAAATTTTTATAAAGCTGATTTTCAGGGTCACTTTATATTACAAAACAAGCTCTTTATAAGTAGTTAATCAATATTATTTGTGATCACCCAGCTATAGAAAATATACTTTGGATACTGAACATCAAGAGTTTATATACTATTTATTTATTTTGAAAAAGGAAAGGATCTTATTTTGTGGATGGTAAATCAGTGGGTGAGTGGAGAATCTGCAGTAGTCTATCTCATTTCCATTTTGTGATTACCTAACTAGAAACTTCGTTGTAATCTGCACCCCTCTCCCACATAAAAATTCCTAAAGACTACAAGTAATATTAATTATCATCAAGAAATTGGAGGAATTTTATCAGCTCATGTTTCCTCTATCTTTTAAGTTACTTGAGTGAAAGAAAAATAGTCCATCTGTGAAGCATTATTGCTATTAGAACT
Source organism: Prinia subflava (assembly GCF_021018805.1). Lineage (NCBI taxonomy): Eukaryota > Metazoa > Chordata > Aves > Passeriformes > Cisticolidae > Prinia > Prinia subflava. The sequence goes on along the minus strand of NC_086248.1, from coordinate 76,934,108 downwards.
ATCCTGTGAGTAATGTGGGAGAAAGCCATTTCACAGTAAGTGTGCCCTGAAAATGGCCCTGATTCAGCAAGGTATTCAACTGAATGCTTGAAATTTACATAAAGTGCCATTGGCCTGGGCAGCTGTGTGGTGAAAATTGAATAATATTTAAAAGGGATATAAATAAAGGAAAAGAATCAAACCTCTGTCTGTTGTTGCATTTCCCCAGTCTGATTCTAATTCAACCTCTAACTAAACTCTAAGCTCAGTAAAAAGTAATGCACAATCTAGAATCCTGGTTTCTAGAAATAAGCAAACAGTATTTCATAAACTTCTGTTTCCTTAAATTGAAAAGTCAGTTATTCAATGAGCCTTTTTGTAATATATTCCAAAATTATTCTTCTAAAAATCCACCTATCTAGTTTTTCTAATGCAAAATCTAATCAGACAAATAAAAAAGCAAACAGATCTAAATGATGAAGTTAACATAGCCTTGAGAATAAAATTTGTAATCATAGTATCATATCTCAGCTTTCTCTCTCCTGCACTGCCAGCCTCCTTGTTACTTAATAAAAGTTTCTTCTTGAGTTCTCCAAGGGCATTTATAATATCTACAATTGATCTCTAACTCCATAGTTTTAAAAATAATACACAGAAAATCATTGACAATAATTTGCTCTGTCAACTACTAATATATTAATGTTAATGTAAGTCATTCTTTATGTAACCAGCGTATCCTTAAAAGCCCTGACCCAGCAACTCAAGCACAGGGTTAACTTTCAAACTTGAAAACACTCCCTATTGAAATAATGAGCTTTGCTGCACCTCGGCTTGAGCCAATTATGCTTCATAACTCTTATTCTGCTCCCTGAACTCACACAGCTGCTGTCCATTTCCAGGTATTACTCAAGTCAGAAACATGCACAGCAAACTTTGTTATGGATCCTAGCATTGTGCTTTGAGGAATTTCTCTGAACCTGAGAGGAAGCTAGCTAGCTCCCTGAAGGCAATGAGAAGTCCATTCAGCTTAAATGTGAGATGAATTTCTGATACTTTAACAAAGCAAAGAGATTTTGCAGAAAAGCAGTGAGTTATGATGCATTATAAAGCAGTGACAACAGTGAACAGTATCTTCTCAAAAATCAAACTATAACCTGACAAATTTATTCAAATTTCCACAGGCTACTGTTTCTGGTTTTCTTTCCCATTAAACTCTTTTGCTACTGTTTATAACAATTTTTCTCAGAAAGCTTTCATTAATTTTTTAATATTTATATTTTCTATGGATTAACAGCTGAGTCACAGCAGAGGCTAGTCAAAAATAGTTTCTATTTTTAGGTTTGTTTTATTTGTAATTGCCATGTACGAGCTTTCTGCTTGGCCATGGGAGTAATCAAAGTAAAGCTGAAGTGTTCTACAACATAGAAACTTCTACCTAAACAGTATTTTAATGGAAATATTTGTGTAGGTTCTCAGATATTGTAGAAAGGAATGTCACAAAGAAAACAAAGAGGTATTTAAACTAAGTGACTGCCTAAAACAAGCACCTTGATAATTAATACTGCTGATATATTGGGTAAGAAACAGTTTAATGGAGACAGCTTGAAATTCATCACCGCAATCAGTGTTATTTGCTTACAACACAGATGAAATGTGTTTTCAAAAATGGTTCTCTGTGTCTATACATTTGTATTTTTCCCTTATAAGTCACAAGGATTACTTCCTGTTTACTTTCTCCTTTCTCAAATAAAAGCATAGGGTGGCAGAGGGATCAAATGAATTACAGTTTTATGCAATTGGGTGTCTCCATAAAAAGTTGTCAACTTCAAAGCTGCCTATGAAATATCTACACACTACCAGACCATGACCACAACATTTCTTTGGTGTCCTAAAAACAAAGTGAAGATGTGCAGTTAAAAAAAAGATATTAAAAAAAAGGAAAAGCCACAACTATATTGTTACACAGGGTCTGGAAATTTGTTTAACTCCAAGCACATTTGTGGGTTTTATCACACACAAAATGAGAGGATTTTATTGTAATAGAAAGCAATTGCATGCATCTTTTATCTAGCTGTGGCTTTCCCTATTACTTCTGAAGAGGAGGAAAACCTCAAACCCAACAATTCAAGGCAAATTACGTGTCTAGGTACTGAAGCGTAACGGGATTTCTTAGAGAACATGGGCATGACGTGTTATGGAATGAAATTTGAGCTATCCCAAACTAGGCCTCAGTTTTGGGCCTGTGTAGAAGTAAATGAGCCTGTGGCTCAGTTAGAATTTAGGTTAAAGTGTGTGCATGCATTAGATAGGACAGTTAGAACAGAACCACGGTAGCTGCCTTAAACTGAGATTGTTTGCACTCTTCTTCACACTGAGTGCCAATTAGAAAACACCTGCAACTGTAAACTATTTGAAACTATATATAACCAGCCATTTCGGGAATAAAGGGGAGAACGTATGACTAGACCATATTGATTGTGTTCTGCATTGCTCTGGCCAGCTTCCATATAGTTAATAGAGACCCTGGCTCCACTGAAGTATCCTTCCAGGCCTTTGCAAATTATTAGCAGAAATCCTGAATCATTGCATGATAAAACCCAACCCATTGCAAGGAAAACCATAATTGTGTCCTCATAACCCCTTGAAATTGCCCACACAATTACAGAAATGGTAAAGTCAGAAGCAACCTTTAGAGATCATCTAGAACAAGCACCCTGCTCTAAATAGGATCAGCCGGAGCCTGTTGCCCAGGCCTGTGTCAGGTGAGCTTTGAATATCTCCAAGGGTAGAGACTCCACAACCTCTTTGGACAACCTGTTTCAAGGTATGCCCATGCCTCTTCTGCTGTCACTGAACACCATCGGGAAGACAATGTCTTGGTCTCCTTCATGTACTCCCATCAGGTGTTTACACAATTACCTGTATGTTAAACACTAGAATTAAAGCCAGTTTTATTATGGTGTTTTCATATTCATCTCTGAGTTCTTAACATTATTCTTTTTTACTATTATTTCACTGCCTTCTCACAATAATTTTTACAGTGCCTTCCTTTTCCCACAGTTTGCATCTCTGCCTCACTGCCTACCCCTCTTCTCCATTTCCTTGCCCAATAGCATTTGTTCAATTGTCTATAAGTTTCCCACACCAACCCTTATTTCTTTTCATTGCCTTCTGTCTTGGATGGTCCTGTACCAACTTTCCTTGCCTCTGTTCTCTTCTCACTTTCTTACTCTCCCCTCCCCTCCCAAATTTCACTCACTGCTTTCCTTTTTTATTCCCTCAAACAAGACCATTACTTTTCACAGTTCCACCAGATCCCATAAATCCCTTTTAGGGACAGAGGAGAGAAACTGCATGTCAGAAACCTTTCTGTGTAATGAGCTCTGTCATGATTAAGACTCGCTGGATAAAGCAAAGCAACTCTATAAAATAACCACATGCTTATCTCCTGCAGAAATACAGGCTTTCTCCTCAAAAGAGGATATGTGAGGGTTTACTGGCAGGTGAGCAGCATGGGGTACAGGGGCTGCTTGGTGGTGGCAGCAGAGCAGCTTGAGTGTGGCAGCTGGCTAATTATGCTGCAAAGAACTTGGCTGGTTTTCATTTCCCTTTCTACATTTTATCAGAAGATGTGCTGGAGTCTGTGGAATAGGATGTAGATGAACCTTGGTGATATGTTTTGCTGTTCCTTTGAGTGAAGAGAAGAAAATGTTTGTTACAAACCCTTGCTGCTTGCCCTAGAAGCTGCCTGCCTTCATCATTTAAGGTCTAGCCAAGGAGTTCTGAAAGAGAAGGCTTAAGGACAGTCGGAAGACACAGGTTAAATCTCATATAACCTTTTAGGAAACTATTATATTAAATAGTTAAAGAATTATAGAGTAAATTACATACAAAGATAATGACCTCATAAACAATTTCTTAACTTACATAATGATGTGCTTTATGGCGTCCAAATAATTACTTTGCATGTGGTACAACAAATATAACAAAACCATTTATTACATGGAAAAACTCTGGAAATATATGTTACTTGGAAACATTTTACATCAACTTTTCCTCAACTCATATTCGCTTTTAACAGGTGAAATTTCATCAGGAATGTCTCAGCTCATTATCCTTCTAAGGTAAAGTGTGTTCCATGCAATTTGCTACAGGAAGCATCTTTCAGATAAAATATTAAAAGCTAGTAATGATCAGAAGCACTGAGGACCAGAAATTCTAATAGACCTAAAAAGAATTGTACTTGCTCAGCACCTTTAGATACATGAGTTGGTCCAGTTTTGCGTTACTGTGCACAGCAAGGCAACACTGCACAATTTGCATGTAAATAATTATTATCTTAAGCCTTTATAAAGTCACTCGTGTGGGTGACTTTAGAAGTCAACGTGACGTGGAGTCAGAAGTATTTGGAGCATCCTTCATGCCTTAAATTCTATGATTAACACTTTAAAAAGCCCCCCAAAACAATGAAGTGCAGTTGCACCAGTTTCTCCTTATAAGTGTTCCTCCGCCTCCACTGTAGAGTTTCATGCACCATTTCTCTGCTTGCAGCTCTCTGACCCATGAATCAGGCACTTCTCTAAGATGAGAAAACTCATACATGAAAGTCCTCTACAGTAAAGGCTCCTTATTTCTCTGTACCTTAGTTTAAGTATCTGCAAAACATAGAGGATAACAGTTTCTGTTTCACAGCATGATGACAATTTGAGTTAAGTACTGAGCAATGATTAAAAAAAACCCCATCAACATATCTGGGAAGCTATTTGAGATATTTGAAATTAGATGCAAAGGTCACTGCAACAAGTAAAACATACAAGAAAATAATGTGTATATCAAAAAAACAAATTTAATTTCTGCATTCCCTTCTTGTCAAAAAAGAGAGAGAGATGGAAAAAAAATATGAACAGAAAAAGAAAGAGAATCCAGTATTTCACTTCAAGTTTCAATATGTACATGCAAAATATATTTGTGGAAGTGTCTCTGGATGCACAAAAATGGTCCTTTAACCTTGCAAATCTTAAAAGATTTTTCTAGGAGTTGGTAAGTTCATCTTACAGAAAGATTCTCTCCATATTAGCAGTTCCAAAATACAGTATTTTTAAAATGTTTATAAGAACAAGTGAGTTCAGAGAGTCAGTTAGTTTAAAATCGCAGAGGAGCTATGATAGTTTAATTTCTTTAGTTAAAAAAAAAAAATCTGTGTATAAGCACATATAGTTTTTTAGGTATGAGCAAGATCTTACTCTGTAACTTTACATAACCTATTCCTGATCCCGCTTTTCATCTGTGGGGTGTGGGAGAAATGTCTCAATTTAGACATGATCCACAGAAATAAAACACATTCTTAAATGATGATATTTTTGAACAAATAGGAAATCAATAAAATATCCTGGTTCATTTAATGATATAATTCATACTCTGTTTCTTACCAAAATATTGCTGTTTTAAGAAGGATTCAATTTTGTATCTATTTTTTTGAGTTAAAGCCCTTTCAAGAGAGTCTGAAACGTATGAACTATATGCAGCTTCCCAAATTCATTACTAAATAATTTAGTAAAGTACAATGATGCATAATTCCAACGCATTTCCTGTAAAAACCTCCGTGGATTTGAGCACGGTTAAAATCACGCTATCGTCTTACTGACGGGGTCATAGAACCTGCACTGCTCTGAACAGGAGCTTCTCCTCTCAGAGAATCCCTGAAGTGTCCCCACAGAAGTACAGCACGCACACTGAATACCCAAACAGCACAGAGCATCCGCCCCGAGGTGTGTGACATCAGCTGTAAATCAAGCACCCCTCCCATGCTGCTCCCTAGTGATTGACACAGACATTCCCGCTGACTGAATGGATTTTGGATCAGATCCTAAATATTCCTGCATCTTTTTTCCAAGTCACTGGAGCAGGGAGGATGTAGATAGGAATGATTGTTTTTTCTCTCCCAGGCTGAAGCCCCAGGACTGCAGGCACAGCTCTCAGTTCTCTGGCATGCACTCACGGGCCACAGATTCCCCCTCAGTGCTGGTATGGGAGGGGGCAGAGGCTGGGGCAGGGAGGGAAGAGCATCTGCATTTGATCCTCAGCCTTTAAGGAGCACCCGTCAGGATTTTGTTCCCTTTGGAAATGCACTACAAAGACTTCTCTGGGCTGGAGCTGAAAGTGAATAACTACAGCTCTGACTAGTTGCTCAAGGCATGTCTATGCAAGAATCATTTCTCCTAAAAATTCTACATACCCATTGTTATGAGAGAAATGTAATGGAGGACATTCTTGTGTGACTTAAAAAGAAATGGGGAAAAAAATCAACACAAGTGACAGTATATCTGCCCCCTCAGTGCAATTTTTGGTGTTGAAAAAGGGACAGTGAATGAGAAAAGTAGGGAATGACAGTGAGATGGAGTAAAATAGAGCTTTATTATTTCTCTCACTTATCTGTGGCACAGCTAAATCAGCCCCTTGTTGACTCTGGAAGATTTATACAGATGGTTCTTTTTAAGCATCTCAGCTGTCCTTGAGTGGTGCCTCCAGTTCATAAGACATATATTTTACTGTAACACTGAGCATTAGTTTCTTGTTTTCCCACCTTTCCCTCTCCCACACTGCTGTGGAGCAAAGGGCATGTTTTACTGACCTTTTATATCAGTAGCTTTCTCTTTGGGGGATTGAAATTGATGTTTCAGAGGATTGTCCTTGCTTTGTATTTAAGAGTAAGAAGTGCTACGACTAGAGAAGATGCTGAGGTTACAATTTGCTACATGTGGCAATATGTTGCAATGTCATGACAATGTGAACGAAGTCAATGTGAACAAAGCCTTGCAAGGTGGCTCTTCCACCACTGATTTGCCATTTTATTTTTTAAAACTGTAACCTTATCAATCAGGCACTTGGTTCTGTTATATGTTGTTATTTTGCAGGGAGAGTAAACAGAAATGCAGGTAAATTTGTATCTGAGATAAAATAGTTACTGGCAGTTAAGACTAAGAGGAAGTACCAGGATTACTTCAGAGCTAAGAATAAAGATGTTAAAAAGATGTTACAGTTATCCCAAACTATATTTTATGGGCAGGTGAATTTTAGAATTATTCAGTGGCATCTAAAATTTCACTTAGGCTTTTCCAATCCAAAATTACACACCCTATTATTGCAGTCTTACATTGTCACAACACCACACCGTTAATGTTACAGCACGCTCATCTCCACGGACCCAGTTTTATGAAACAGAGTTTAGATCTCAGAGTTATACTCTGGGCATATTATTTCAAAGTAATGTGTCAGGAAGATAAATTATTTTGTCATTTTTACCCAAATCCAAAGATCAAGGGACTGCTAGAATCACACTTTGCTGCTACCTTAACTATGTGAAAAATATGAAAACAAATTATCTTCCTCAAATGCTGTTTCATGCTAATTAACTAAGAAGTTGGCATGTCTTTTAGTCTGTCCCTGTTGCAGTTTAACTTTTACCTACAAACAATTTAATATTGCTGAGCCAGATACAAAACATGGTGGTAGAGCAGATGAGATGTCTCATCACAGCTCCCAGGCTGTCTTCAGACTTCTGCTGAAATTTGCTGTGTATAATTACGATCCTGTTAATTTAGATTGGGAAGTCCTGGGTTTGTGGACACACTGTTAAAATAATTCAACCTCTTTCACCAGGTTTAGAAACTAGTTCCCTCTAAGAACATCCTTCAGGAGGATCAGGCCTGAGAGATCTTTGCCTTTCTTTTTGCCTTTTCATTATCATCACCCATCATCATAACTAATAACTAAGCTTGCAATAGTTTAATGAAATTCTGCCCCTTTTTGCTATCTTAATATATTTGGTAAGACAACTCTGAAGTATCTGGAACTTGCCTATAATAGTTTAATAACATTATAAGATACATTCATTTCTTTGATCATTATGATGATGTTTGCTATGCAACTGAAAGGTGATAATTCCAACAAGAGATAAGTGCTAGCAGTCAGGAAAGCTGATAAATACTTTTTAAAGTCCCATTTTCTCACCTTCAGTAAATCGTACAGGTGCTATTTGCTCAGGCCATGTTGAGATCAATACTGCAATTGTGCAAGACAGAGAGAAGCCAGGTAGGAAATTATGGGGGGAAAAAAGCCATGAAGAAACCAGAGATCCTGATAATGGTGCTGAACAAAGGTCCCAAAAGGAGAGAGAGGGAGAAAATCAAAGGCTGTCTGGAAGCTGACTGAAGCCCACTTAACAGAAATGGAGTATTTGGATTAAGACTGACAAGTATGGATACTTGTTTGCATTAAAAGAGCCATGTCTTGATATACATTATTCCTACTTTTGCATTTAACAGTAGTTTGTTTCAAATAAGCTGGTTTGAGTCACAAAATTAATCTTTTTCCAAAAGACAGTGCAGGAATAACTAACACAACCAGACAGTTTGAACAGTTAAAACTGGCAGCAAGGCTGCAGTAAATTGGTGAGGGAGTCATATAAGCTGGGGCAGGGACTATTAGATTGAAGGCTGACATGAAATGTCTTAAAAGTACCTGTAATGACACAAACAAATAAACAAAACTGCCTTTTTGCAGGGGAAAACTGAAGTTTCAGGTTTGATCTGAAAAATACACCCATATTCTGTGAAACCGAAAATGAACCAATATTACATTTCTACATTTTATGTTGAAAAGGTAGTACAATCAAAGAGAAGGAAATCCATTGTAGAGCTGCTTGGCTAACCCTGTCTTTTGAAAATGTTGCTTCCCACAAGAATACCAACTAAATAGCAAAAAAGCAAAAATATCTTCTTCCTAAAAGGCTTTCATCTTTCAGACTCAAAGTATAAACAGGAACATTAAGAAAAGGCATTACCTGACCTGAGACATTTACCAGGAAAAAAAAAAAAAAAAAAAAAAAAAAAAAAAAAAAAAAAAAAAAAAAAGGAAAAGAAAAAAAAAAGCAAATAAAACATAACAAAAATATCAAACAAAATTCTGGACATGGAAGTTCTGCTGGCAAATAATTATCTGCAGAGTCCCAAACCATAGAAAAACCATATATCTAAGAGGCAAAAGCTCTGGTTCCCTAAGCTAGCTATACTCACAGGAAGATTGAGAGCTCTGTGCAGCAGACCTACTAAACATCCTGAACTAAATGGAAACAGGACAGCGAGTCCTAACATCAGTGCTGCCTGCCCTGTCCATCCTGTGTCCCAGATTCACCACCAGCTGGAGGCAAGTGGGTGTCATTCTCATCTGCATGGGCTTTGCCAGAAGTTGTAAGGACAGCAACTGAGCAACCTAGGGTTTCTACAGGCTTGGGATTGCCTTGTGATAGACAGAAGGATCTAAGCCAGGTTTAACAAGGGCTTTTTATTTCCCCTAGTATCCAGCCTTTTCTTCTGGAGGCACAGACTCCTTGCTGCAGCACATCGTTCTCACAGCTCAAATGTTTGACTTTGCAAAGCTTCATTACATGTCTCCTACCTCTCTCTCCACACAGCTCTCCATATAGGAACAATTAATTTTATTATATAATTTCTAAAGCTATTAAGTATAACAAATATAAGAGAAGATTCTCAAAATAATTATTAAGCTATATGATACAGTTTTACTTCTAAAATATCTATTCTTTCACATTGATGGTGGTACAAAGTAGGAATTATTTTAACTAATAAGCTTGGAATTGAAAGGAAATGGGGTGATAAAAACCCTGTGCAGTGAGCTTCACAGCCAGGCAAGGACATTTGGGTTTTCAAGCAGGTATTTTGGCCACAGAAGGTGTCAGTTCTGCAATGGCTACACTACTACTGACTTGTTCAAATCCATCTTTGTGCAGTGTGCTCTAAGCACACAACAAAAATGCTGCACATGGGTCTTATCTGCAAGATGTAACATGATATTTCTTATATATTCTTTTTGTGTGTGTGTACGTACCCTCTGTGCTCCCTGGCTTGTTTTTCCTTAGCCTCAGTTCCTCTTCTACCCATATCTATTCTTTGTTGTATAAATACAATTTATGGCACCGTTCTCTCTGCTGAAAAGTACTTTCTTTCTGGTCTGTTATATTTTGATTAACTTTGATACCTGTGTTTTAAGAGACAAAACATAGCCACATCTTTCATCTTCCCCTAACAAGAAGCACAGTATATGTGAATGTAAGCAAGCTCTAGACAGCAGCCAGCTATGAACTGACACCAGTTATGTATCCAGATAGCACAGACCACACAGGGCCAGCTGGACCCAGCACCATCTGGGATGACTGAGTTCATTACTTTTCCTGGAGATAAAATGTGTTGCCTCAGGGAACCACACAAAATAAAATCTTTTCCAAAATATTTTTTCCCCAGCTATTTAAAATACAGTTGCTTAATACCTTGCTTATAGTATTGTAAGTTCTCCCTGGGAAAACTACCCAAAGAGGAAAGACACGGTATTGGTATTTCTGCATTTCCTTTTTTTTGCAATGTTAAATTGCTCATCAAATTTTTCATTGAAGCCATTTCATAGACAATAGAACAATATTCCTGGTTGTACTGAATATGAGGCAGCTAGCATTAATAAAATTGATTTTCCAGTTTCTCTCCCCCATAACAGTTGGCAAAGTCAGATGCAAATTGCATCCACCTGTACCAAGGAGATATTGACTTCCAGGAGAGCACAGAAAAAGTTACTGACAGGAGAAATGTCTTACTGTCAAGGAGACTCTGGAGGGTGCATAGATTTTACAGAAGCCAGCACCCTCAAGTCTTCCTGTTCTCTTAGGAAAATCATCTGTTTCCAAGGATGATGCAAGCGTGGAGTTTTGCTTTTACTTCCCAGCTTGTAACATTTCTCTGAACAGACTTTTCACCATCAAGAGACTATGAGATACCATGAGTATTAATTGCTCACAGTATTTCAAAAGAAAACACCCAACTGAATTGCAAAACAGATCACTGAACAATTTCAATCAAATCCATTTTCTGAAAAATATTTTCAATGAACCTTTAAATGTCTCAAACTAAAATTCAGACTAATGTCATCTCCCATGTGTTTAGACTTTGAGATAGAAAACATTGCTGTGACAAAAAATTCTTCCATCTTTCATTTTCTGTGAAACTTTCAGGAGCAGGTCTCAGCAAAATTAAAAATAAAAGGGCATTTTCTATTAAGTTACTGTCTGAGCTTATGCAATAGAAGGTTCTATAATGGCAATTTCAGATTGTCATCTTTATTTTGTCTATCCAAACCTTCAGAATCACTTTCTTTTACTCCAAGGAATCAATGAAGATCTTTACTCTAAGTTGTGAAATATTTTTCATTGTGTTTGTTGCCAAGATGTTATTTAGAATTAAGTTATGATGTCAGCTATTTCTTCTAGTCTAAGGAAGAGCAACTAAACTCCTCTTCTTCCTTGGCATCAAATCAAGCACTGAAAGACCAGGCCACCTTGTTTTCTTTTCTAGTCCAGAGTTTCAGGAAAAAAATAAAGAATCAGAAAAACATATTATGACAGCTAATCATTTGCAAACATACAACTCTTTCAACATCTGCCATGTTCAGCTTCATTTTATAGGATCTGTCTAGGCAATATAAATTGTGCTTGGCTTCAGAGGTGCTTTGTGCCACACAGTGAAGAAAAACAATCATGACAACTGAAAAACAAAGCACAGGATGGGGGCAGGGAAAGAGCTGAGAATGTGGAAGCTGTTCACTTTTTCTAGATTTATTTTAAAAGAGTTTTATGTTAGCTTTCCTGTATTCTTTGGGCAGCATACTGCATTCATGAAAGGTGCCAAACAACCTCAAGCATTTCCACAAGAATCCCCTGAAACAGCTGCACAAAAAGAAAGCAATTTATTCCAGCACACACAGATGAATGATGTCAGTAGAAATTTATTGCTACAAGAAGTTTTTGGGGTTTTTAGACACAGAGGCTATATTGTAAGCATTCCAAGAAATGCAGCAATTGGGAAATATGAATTGCACATGAAAACTATGAAAGAGAGAAGGTAACTCTGCAGAATTCTGCATCATCACCATCACAGCTCACTGTATAATTGAAAGATTTACTATAACTTTCCTTCTTAAAAACTTGCTATACTTAGAAGCTTATTGTTATGAACCAAAACACATTAAAAATAAACCTGGCAACATACCACACACCATATAATATACACAAAAAAAGTTTTAATCATTCTATTTCATTCAACTGAATTTTCCATAAATGTATAGACTACACATGTTAACACTTACTGTCTGTGTGTATCAGAGGCTAGGTGCTTTTCTGCTTTTGAAAATAGGTTAATCATGGAATAAAATCATGTATTTATAATAAATTCTTATAGAGTACAACAGAGTTGAAGTCAAAAAAATCAAAATACATGAAAAATTGTATATAAGCAGCAGTGGCACTTTTGTTGATCATACTGGTCTACATATGTACTATATGCTACAAAGCAATTCCTCCATGAGTAACAAACTCTTGACAAAAAGCATAATTGAGGTTCCACAGCGGTGAATTGGTAAATATTTTAAGTCCAGTGTAAGAACAAACATTTCTTTGGATTTTGAAAAGATAAAAGACTTCACCTAAAGCTAAAAAAAACAAAAATTCTTTCATAGTAATGAAAAAGAAAAAGAAGACATTGTTTCAGAAGCCTACTACTAAAACAACATTAAAGCACATAAAACCAGTTTGGTTTGTGCTTGAACACAGTCTTTTAAACAATATGTTTGAATATGTTCTTATGTCACAGATGATTTAATGAGATGCTGTCCATAACCAAAGACAACAATTTGCGAATCTGACAACCAAACATCTTTAAGATATCGACATAATGTCATCCAATACTCCATTTAATCATGTTAAGCAAAACATTGGTTTCTGTTGTGATGAACAACCTTACGAAAATTACTAAATAATTCTCATTTTTTTCTCCACTTAGTTTTGTTTCATTAAAACAATTTAAAACTTAACATAATTCAAGAAGAATAGAAAAGAAGGTGCTCCAGAGGATGGGATTCCGTCTTGGAACCGCTGAACTTTGCACCTCTTCACCTGTTATGACTTCTAGGCTGAAAGGGTCTGTGGGAAGCTCTGAGGATCCAGACATTTCCAACAACAATGATGTTAAAATAAAGCAGCTTCTTCCTTAATTCCCTCAGCTGACTTCCTCTAATTTACTAAGCAGGCCCCAAATTTTACTCTGAAACACTGGTATACCTCCTGAGGCTCCCTGGAGCTGCTGCTTAAATGAAAAGCCTCAAAAAGTGTTTCTGATTTTGCAGCAGCTCGTGTGTGCTGGCTCAAACAGACGCAGGAAGCAGAGCACTGTGTTTCTTTCCCGCTGAGCTCCTGGAGCCACCACTGAGGTAAAGCCTCAAACAGAGCCTTACACACACTTGGGATCTGGCCAAACAACAGCTTGCAGGGGTTGGGGAAGGGATAAGCAGTCCAGAAGACATAGTGCAAACAGCCTATTTTTGAGCTTAAGAACTAGATTTGTGCTAGTAAATAAAGAATAAATTACTGAACACAGAAACATATGGATATTAAGAAAATAACCAAAGCATGCTGGAAATGAAAATACCCATCCAAGTTATAAGTGAAGTGTGTAATCTCTAATATACACATTTATCTTAGAAGGATCCTGTCATAACTTTTTCAGCATTTGTTACCAGGCTGCAAGATTGCGGAAGCTTTTGCTTTGATAGAGACTGAGTTATTGATGAGCCATAGGAAGCACTGCCAGCCTCTGGGGAAGCTTTCCCCCTGTCCCGGTTTCAGCTGAGGTAGAGCTAACTTCTCAGCAGCTGGTACAGTACTGTGTTTTGGATTCAGTATGGGAATAATGTTGGTGAGACACTGATGTGTCCAAGGATTTAGGAACAACTTAGGTTGTTCCTAAGTCATGTTCACCCTAAATCCAGGGTTTTTCTGTGTCTCATGCTCCACCAGTGAGGAGGTACACAAAAAGGCTGGGAGGGAGCATAGCCATGACAGGTGACCCAAACTGGCCAGAGGGATATCCCACACCATAGAAAATCCTGGCCAGAATACAAACTGGGAAAATTACCCAGTGGGGTCTGGCATCAATCAGCATGTGGTGAGCAACTGTATTGTGCATTACTTGTTTTTTTCTTTTTATTATCATTATTTACTACTACTCACATATTTTACATAGTTTCAACTATTAAACTGTTCTTATCTCAACATAGAAGTTTTACTTTTGCTTCTTGTCTCCTTTCCACCAGGGTGGAGGTGAGTGAGCAGCTGCGAGGTTGCCAGCTGGGGTTAAACCAGGACACTCACGGGGACAATGCTGCAGCTCACACCTGCAACACAGGGACCCCTCTGAAACACAGGGTACATCTTTCTCACCTTGCTTTCCCTTTTTGGTGACTTATTCAAAGAGCTGCAATCACAGAACAAAATGAATCACAGTGACATAACTCTTCACGATTCTACTTGTGCTTTGCCAATCCTTGAAGTAAAAATCTGTTTCCTTAACAGGAAAAAGAAACACTAAACATGGTGGTTTTGGGGTTTTTTTCCTTATTTATCAGCAAAAGACCAACAGAAAGATGTTCAGAAAATTGGGGGAAAAAAAGAAAAAAAAAAGGACTAAAAACACAGACCCTGTTCATTTGCTTCTAAGTTGCAGACAAACAATTAAAAACTTTTGAAATTGTAAAACCAGTGACTGAAGTACATCCTACACCTTACTATGATGACATCTGGCCAAAGCAAGTCCTTGTTACTCTACTGACACAACCATGTTTTCATGGCACAGCTAACCTGGTTCTAATTAATGTGGTACAACTGCGCTTACCAAACTGCTTTCTCCCAAGCAAACCAACCCCTTGTTGTACTTCCAAAATTTCTCATTATTTGTGTTTATGGGGGAATTTAGAATACCTCATGACTCAACATGAGACTGAGTCCAGAAAATGCATGCAGAATGGCAGCAGATTAATGAAGCACCAACTTATTCTGGTTGGCTTTTTAATTACCGAGTAAATAACAAAGCAAATAACGTGCACAAGCAAGAAAAAATAAATGCATAAATTCAGGTGACAGATTATGTTTCTTATAACAACAAAACACAGTTGCTTGCCAAGGCTATTAATTTAGTTTAATTATGTCACAGGTAAGATTTGTGTACATATATTTAAGGCATCTCACACCAAAGAGTAAAATAATTTGCTAAAATGCATTTGGACAGACACTTTATCATCTTTCACAGAGCAATTATGTTTGAAAACCCAAAGAAACATGCCTATTTCTCCAAAGAGACTTATGTTACAAATTTATACATAATTTTTAAATCTTTTATCCTCATCTAAGTACAGAAATTATTTCTTTTCTAGGACTAGAAGGAGAACCAAAAAATTAATACTTGGATATTTTCTATAACTAAAAGGTATTCCCTATAAACAAGCTGGAAGAGCCAGGAGGGGACCAGAGCTGAAAAGTGGATTATTGATTTTAACCATCAGGCAGACATCAAACTGTGGCAGTCACACATAATAAGAAACATATGATTCAGATTTCCCTTTAATTTCATGGATGCTCTGCTTAAGAGGGCTCATTACTTTTGATTGTTTCCTTTTTTCTTTTCAGGATGATTTGACAAAATTAGCTTTTGCTGTTCCTTTCTTTATTGTTGCTGCTTTATTTTCCACAACATTTCAAGGGAGAAAATGGATTAGTAAATGCTACTGATAAAACAAATGAAAAAAATCAAGTTACTAAGAAAAGAAAAATTACATCCGAAGCTAGGATTTCCACTGTCTGTCCAAGCAGTCTGAATCAAACTGCTGAAACTAAACCAATGTTTTCTGTTAAATTCCACTGGTACTACAAATATGTGTGTGTGTGAATGTTTGACTTGTTTTAAATAATGACTGTATTTTTTTCAGTTGCCACGTAACTGAAGCAAATGCTGACTTAGTCTTTTACAGTGAATTTTGTGTGACGAACTAGGAAGTACTTAATGTTTGGATTCCTTTTACTTCCCATCAACCCATTATATCACTACATATGGAGGAAGAAAGATTTTTGGGATTGCTGTGCTGCAGAAAGTACAATTCAAGCATACAAGCTATCTAAATGTGAATTGATCTGATTCCTTTGCACAATATTATTGCTGAGAATTTTGTCCTTCACTATATGTAATAATACTGAACTGTAGCCTATGAATCTCTCTATATGATTTTAGCATGTAATCTGGAGAAGAATTGGCTTCAGTTTTAAAATAATATACATTTTGAGCAACTTTAAATTCACCTCTTATAATAGTTTGCATTTTATTATCTCCCTAAAGTATCTCAGACAGATTTGTCAGAAGGAATACTTGGTTAATGCCTAAAATCACCCAGAATAAAAATGGATATAATACTATAGCCATAAACTCTAAGTCTCACCAAAGTTTGTACTAAAGTGCCTACTGCTAAGAAATAGTAGGTGGTAACCATCTCAAAGGATTAACACTATTCTATATTCTTTTATCTAATTCTAAGGAGCAATTATAACAACACAGCAAAAGGTACAAGCAGAGCACAAAGCCAAGACAGAATAAGGACTCAACAAACCTTTAAAAAGAGAAAAATAGAAGATAATATATATGTGAATGCAAGAAATATAAAACCTAAAACTATTAACAAAATATGATCAAAACCGCTTAGGAAAAGATCTGGAAAGAAATCCACAAACAAGAAAAATCTGATAAAACTACAAAACTATAGGCATTAATTTTGGTTAGGTCTGACATTACTAGGCAGTGTTTCAGGAGCAAACATGCAACAGAAGAAACTTCCCTTTATGAAGTGTGATTTATTTTTTTCCTCTACTTGTAGTACAGTGACCATTGAAAATACAGTATATGCATTTAACAATTAAAAAGCATTGAATTCTGTATTCTGAATACTCCTAGGATAGAAGAATTAGAAGCATAACAAATTTCCTAACCTTCCCACCTAACTGGATTTAATTTTTAAATGGACCTACTTATAGACTTCCATCAAATTCATTCTCTCCTCAAGAAAAGATGCAATTTTTCAAGGATAAACTATTTTTAAAACACAACTATAAATGAAACAATGAATATGGCTTAGCTGCAAAAGTATTGTGAAACCTTGATAAGAATGAGGAAAAAAAAATTGAAAAAATTCTGGTGGACACCGTGTGGTAAGCAAAACTGAGGCACTGCTCCCAGTTTCTAGCAGACCAGAAAAGATGATTCACTGTATGACAATCACAACCCATTTTAAGACCTGCCCCAAACCAGATGACTCAATGGCAGGGTCACTGTCTGCTTATAGATTGACAGGTTAAAACATGAAACCTCAACAATAACACTGCCCTGAAGAATGTTGCCTCAGAATGATAAGTAGGGCCAGAAGCCATGTCTGGAGAGTAAGAAAGAAAGAATGTGATTGTTAAGTGAGTGTAGCAAGGGAGATGACTTAAATTTGCAGTATATTCAGTAATTCAATATTGAAGCTTTAATGAAACAGCATCTACCTTCCCACATTTTTTAGGAAAAGATTTGAAGGCAAATCCCACCATGAAAGAAACTATATATTTGTGATCTCTCAGAACTTGAGAAACAGTAGGGAGAATTATTATCATTACTGCCATTGTTAAGTGAAGGAAAAAATATAAACACAATAATTAACAATTTAAGACTCTGGCATAGGGTAAATGAATAACATCTTGATTCCCACTAAGCTACAAGCATGGTAAGACAATGCTGCAATATGTACCAATTGTGGTATAAGTATAAAGTAGCATAAATATTTAGTTCATTCAGGTGAAAAAAACCCATTCCTGAGGAGGAATTCCTTTTTTTTAATACAGATATAATACAGCACATTTATCTTACCAGCTTTTATAAGGCGTGAAGGATCATTGTTGAATCATTGTCACAGTGGACGCAGCTTCCAAAGCTTTTAAATGTGACTCCCTGAAACTACCCTCAGCTGAAACTACCCTCAGCTGAAATTACACTCAGCTGGCCTAATTTTAGCCAATGGCTTTTCTTTACATTTGGCTATTTTTTTTTGTCTGGAATTTTCGCTTGAAACTTACAATCTATTATTTTAATGCTCCATCAGTCTCCTGCCTTGGAACTTGTTGTAATTGCTTGATTAGTTGTAATAAACTCACTTTCCTATCTGCAACACACTGCAACACAGAGAGGTGCAACTTAGATGACTAACACAATGCATTATTGAACAGGCCAAATTAAAAGGGAATACAATTAAGGCTGCTATCTGTCTGGATGATGGATGGTCTTTATTTTCCTCTTTTTAAATCATGAATCTAGTTTTCTGTCTCACCAGTTCAGTTTGCAAATCTTCCACAGATGATTTTTAACATGCTGTGTTTCCAGGGTAGTGGCAACTCTCTCCATCTCGACGACCTCTGATATTTGACATCCTGTACCCCTCTCCATCTTCCCATATCTGATTACATATAGGGAAAGGTCAGAAATTTTACTTCAGATACGAGAGTGCTCATGAGACCTGACAATCAAACAAAAAACTTAGTATGGAGGAAAATAAATGAAAGTGATCCCTTATTCTCAGCCCCACAGCTCTTTGGGATGTCTGATTCTCTCTTGTACTAAAATCCCTCAAAATAAGCAATGTAATTTAATTCTGTAAACTATGAATAATTTGACTCTCCCAAAAGCGTACTGTCATGGCAGGAAAAACAAGAGGTAGCTCAAGAAGGAACCACATGGCAACAGAAAAAGCAGCAATGGTTTCCTCACATCATTGGAAAACCTGCAGATTTTCCTGAGAATTAGCTGAAGATTCCATGATCTATCTTGTCCTTGTGTGAAAAAAACCCTACCTGTGAAGAAATCTTAAATGCTATAACTGTTCAAAATCAAGGGGCACCAAATATAGCAGTACCTTACAGTATTTTAATATTTTCCCTTATTGCATAAATAACACACTTTTGGTATACCAATGCACAACAAAAGATGATAATGTTCAGAGCCTTGATCACCCCATGCAGCATTTCCAAATCAACAGATGCCTTCACATTAAACAATAAAGTTCTGACACAATGTCTCAGAAAATTTTCATGTACATCCACATATGCTTGGCCTTCTAAGTGGCATGTTTGGAAACCAGCTGTAAGACTGGTTACACAGGTACAAGTGAGGCGAGTACTGAAAGGTATGTAAAGAAGGTGACAGCATATTAAGGAGATGTGGCTTCAGGCTGGCCTCATTTCAACATACTATAAACTATTGCTATAGTCAGGTTGAGAATTTCACTTTAAAAGTCTACTTTAAATGTTCCGAAATTGGCATTCTTGTGCACACTAAACTGGGTGGAATAGCTAACATATAAATTGAGTGGGAAATTCACAAGGAAGTCTGGTCATAAAATAACAAAATGTCATGCAACTTGAAACACATCTAAAGGTAAAATAATAATTCTAGGGACTATATCCTGAGATTCTCTCTTTCAGAGATAAATTCTGGAAGACATGTGGTGTGATGTCACAGCAGCTGGTGATGTAGACATAAACACCTAATGGAAAGGAAAAGGGCCAATATACATTTCCTCTATGTGCATCAAAGACAGTCCATCACTGGAAAGAATGATAAAATGCATTTCCTATCTGGAAATGGCATTCCTATCTTGCTTTATGGCACTCTTGTTTAATTCTCTTACCAGAATATTCATGTATATGCATATAACAAAGAGGGTAAAAGATCCTACACATTTTAAGGCTGTACCTTGCTAAAGAAAGAATAAATGATTAAGCAAATAAAATGGAAGCACATTTTGGAAGCACGTCAGGCAAAAGAAATGCAAAATAGGAAAAAAAGAAAAACCCTGCAAAATTATTTAAGATTTTATTCTTGTTATTATAAAATATGTGTAATTAACAACTATTAATCCTAAAATACCCCAGTGACATAAGGATGCATTATTTATCTTTTTTTTCTTTTAGAGAATAGATACTGGTTTCCACTTCACTGAAGTATTTACTGGAGTATTACATTTAAGCCCTTGACTAATTTCAGCTTTCTAACTCAACTACAAGCATCTTACTTATTCAGGACCTTTATTTATAGAGTCCTTAAATATCCATACTTATGAATAAAATGCTCAAAGAGCCAAAATTTCAAGTTCTCTGAGGTTCTATCCCAATGCCTTTGCTGAGAGCTGATTTTTCTTTTTTTCCTACTCCTTAAGCTCACAAAAAGAGCAGCAGAAGCCAAAGGCACTCATAAACATAACCAGGAGATTAGCAACACTGCTAAACACTGACTATCGAGCTACATCAGGCATTAGCAGAGAGATAAAGCAGCAGACTATTACGAGTTTTTCCCACATCTTGCCAATATTTCTTTTATGTAACAGTAAACATTCTTGTGTTAGTCAGTAAATTCACAATGACATCTATAGTATTAAACATAGATCAGAAAACATAAAGCTTAACCTGTGTGCGTGGATCTGAATTTATAATGTATGCTGAAATTTCTTCCATTTGCTCTTGTCTATTATATACTCAATAATTAAAAAAAAACAAGCCCAGTAAAGAAAAGGATCAAATACCAAGTTTCCCATATTATTATTTTTTAGGAAAAAAACTTATTCAGAACAACTGAACAATTGTATATTTAAAATACTGAAACGTAGCCACCATCTGTTAGCCTCTAAGGCAGCTTTCATTAGGCCATCACCTCTTCATGAGTCACTACAGGGAGCTATCACCAACATTAGCCATGATTTATGAGGATGTTGCCAATTAAAATTATTCCACTCTAAAGCCTAGCAACACTCTGACAGTGTCACATAGCCTAACTACCACTTCCATTCTCTCAGCTGCCTCATTAAAAAAACTCCCTGATGCAGTTGACTTCAGATTATAATGCAAGTTCTGGGAGGCTTTCCTTGGTTACAGGGACAGGTTGGCCCTTTCAGGCTGCCTCTGGAAAGTACCAAGATGCAATCATTGAAAGAAGAGTCTGCACCCTCTATAACACAGGGGGATAAAAAAATCAGGTAAATGGTAAAAAAACACATTTACCTTGTCATTGTAAATCTACAGGAACTTAATTCTAAACAGTATATTTTCAATATGCTGCTCTTGATAATAGTACCATTAAATGTCATTATAAAGAAAACAGTCTTTTAGAACCTATTCCCCATTCCTCTGAACACCCCATATATTTTATTTCTTTTTTGTTTGTTTATTGAAGCTAAGTAGCAGGGTCTATTTATATTTGGGTCTTTGAATGGATTCAAATGAGAAACCCTCTCTTTTCTGTTTGGCTCTTCCACACAAAATCTCTCTCTTCTGTCAAGTAGGAATGGTTCAATCAGAAATAAGTATGAAAAATTACCAACTCATTTTTTCAGGAAGAAAAGTAGTTTCCTGCCTTGGTCTTACCATATTATACTGGCCATATTTCCACTCTTACAGCCTGTCCAACATTTGGGCTCCATCAGGTATGTGCAGCATGGAACTGCAGTAAAACAAGGGGCTATTTTAATCACACAAAATGCATATTAGGTAAAGAAAATAAGTTTTAGTTTGATGCATGGTTAGCATAAAACCAGAGCACATTAGAAAGATGTATAAGTAGCCATGAAGGAACTGAAGGCCTTGTGAAAAAACTGATGAAAATTGTGACCTGGTCCTAAAGCATTTCTGTTGTTTAAATTATATTTTAACCTTTTAAAATAATAATTCAAAATGTTGATTTAAATAAGTAGTGCAGGAAAGCTGAATGACCTGGTGAAGGAGTTTTATTAAATACCTTACAATAGGCTATTTTGTAGCAGCCAAATATGACTGCCAAAATAGCAAAAGAACTCCAAGATAATTTTTTTTTAATGTCTATTTGTTTAGGCAGTTCTGCTCTGAGGCTTTCCAAAAATAAAATTATAGCAGTTATGCTAAAAGCAATCTTTTATTTCCTGCTACAATAAGTAAAGAAGGAAGGAAAAGAAAGTTAAAACATCATTAAAGCTTAGCATCATGAAGGAAACTCATATCATTAAATCCATGGTATCGCTCTCTTAAGGACTTCCTAACAGCATTGATCTGTCCTTGTGCCTGTTCCTTTCTCTCCCAGCTGCCCTTTCTGCTTGGAAGGCACTGTGCCACTAGAGCATACTGCTGCTGAAGGGACTGGTGCTTCTCCTCCACACAGAGACAGCCCCTCACTGCTGAGGAACACCACACTGAGAATACAGACCGACCCTTAGTCCAGCTCCACAGGCTCCTGCTTACTTAGGGTTTTTGGTCAGCTCAAGCACTCCCAGGAAAAACCGAGTTTTTGTGAATTTATACCATCATTTCGAAAGGGAACTGCAAAATCCTGGATATCTATAAAGATTGTATCCCAAATTTAATTTACCATTTTTGTTCCTTATTTATAGTCTTTACTTTGTTTACCTAAAACAATTAGGCTTGGCTGGGTGGTTGCATAAACTAATATTAACCAGACTTTCAATAAATCCTTTTTTATTAAAATAGGAAAAAAAAAATTCCTAATGCCAGTGACATTACACATAAATCTTCTCAAAGAACTCTCTAGAAGGTAGAAAATATTACCAGGAAATTAATTCTTCACTTTACCAATTTTCAGTTAGAATCTTCTGTGTGAGTACAAACCCCAAAAGAACCATCTCACCATTTTATTTACCAACAAACATCAGTGTATTATCTGATACTGTTGAAAATACTTCAAGCAGGTGTCTTCCTCTTTATAGTCCACACTGTGCTTCAGATTGAAATTCTGAAAAACTTTATTTTGTTTTACCAGTAGCTGAATGTACTGTCAAAAATCAATCATAACATCTCTGCTGAAAATTTTGATGGGAAGACAAATCAACTCAGACCTAACTATTCATCTTTAACATGGCTTGCTGTACTGAACATTCAAAAACTGAGAAACAGACACAGGAGTGGCTACCACTCTTTTGCTTCCTATGGTGCTTAGGAGAAAATTTTTAATTTGTTTCTGGACTTGTTTAAATTAGTATGAGAAAAACAGATAGAAGGTATGCCAGAAGGAGAGAAACTTGTCTTGCATTTAATTCTGAAATGTTCCCACGTGACAGCTTCTACTACAACTCTGTTTAATCACCTACCTCCTCTACAGCATCTGCCTATTCAGACAGCTTAAACCAGTTCCAGTTTTTCATAAAGGATCCTTTGTATCCTTACAAAGGAATCCTTAGCTCACTTGAAACTTGGATTTCAGAGCCAATCTGAACCTTGGGGAGCACAGACCCTCATGAAACACGTGGCATGGACACATAAGGAATAGCCAAATGGACAAAGGTTGTCAAGAGCAAAGCTGGAGGAATGTCCTTGGTTTCATAAATCCTAAAATCTTCCATCAAAGCTACTTTGCTCAAACCAATATAAAGATTACCTGTTAATTCTTTTTGATCTGCCTGTTATTAGTTTTATGCTTATAGGTACCTATTTTCTACCTACTTAGCTGATCAAAGTGGAGCCCAAGAACAGAAGTTTCATTTGCTTCCAAAATCTTGATAAGTAGAAGCACACAGAATCCTTGAGAATAAACAACAGGAATTTTGTAACTCATAAGGCATTGTTAAAATTGCTGGGGGGTGACTAAGCAAAATAAGGTAAATAAGAAACTTCTCAGCATCTACTGGAAGGATAGTGCAATATCTGCATGACACCAGTGTTCCCTTAATATCCAGTACAAAAATAATCTAGGAATTAGCAAGGAAGGAATGTAAAGGATGTTATTTAAAGTTCAAAAAGTCATCAAAATAGCTTGTTTTCAGTGTGTAGGAAACTTAAGAGAGTACTACAGACACTTGCTGCTTGACAGAGAAAAAGGTGGTTAGCTGGCTAGGCTTTGTAGAGGACTTTGTGTGTTAAGTAGATGCAGATCTGTTGCTATCACTAGAAAATATTCATCTGTGTGCCAGCTGGCTTGTGGCAAGACAAACTATCCCTTGAGTGTGCGTATTTCAAACATTCTCAACGAGAGAAGTGAAGGTCTGCAGGGTATGTTCACACACGTGAGACCTCAGTGTTGTTAGGAAAGGTGGGATCACAACAGTTTCTTAGGGAACCACTAATTAGTGACTGTCTATTAGAGAATCTAGACACGGCTGTATGGTTAGAGAAAAGTCAATGAGAAAAAGCAGAATGCCAACTCCGTGTGTTCAAAGGTACTTGCATTTCCAGAGCTGAGTGCTTTGCACCTGTCATTTCCCATCTCCAGGGTGCACAAATGTTAAACTGGGGTTTTTGTTGTGGTGATGAAAGTGAAAAAATACCTGTACCTATTGCATGCTCACAGCAGAGGAAGGAAAAGACAAAGATCCAAACACCTACTAAGCATCACAGAATTGGCACAGGCAACGAGGAAATGCATGGAGTCACAGGAAAGCAAAGAAGCTTGTGTTTAGATATATTTGCTGATGAAAGTTATTAGAGTGTTTTCTAGTTTTAAAAAGCCTCCTTTTATCTTTATGTGAAGCAAGAATTTGCTAAAACTTTTCTGTGTTTTTTAATGTTGCTCACTTGTTCTCATTAATCAAATTCAATGTTTAGAACTGCCACAAGCCCCTACAATATTTTCCTAATGACTATCACTTCTTGACTATACATCCCACTGTTTTTCTGTAGCCTAAGTAACTGCCTTAAAATTCATCCCCTCTAGCAGATACAGCAACAACTTAAATGGCAGAGCTCCAGGCTGAGAGAAGAGAGGTGGAAGGAAAAAAGCAAAGTTGGTATCTTCTGCAGTTGAAGACTGATAAAATCCTGAAATTATGATTCAGTTGACTACACAAATAGGGTATGAAAAATTCTAGTGGTTTTAAGCCAGACAGTAACCTAGAAAATGAACACAGCACATTGTGAAATCTAAGCAGCTCTGTAAAACAGTGTGACACTTTCAAAAAACACATTTAGTCCAACAGGCTGTCACCACACAGCCCTCTTTGAATGAGAGTGCTACTAAACAACATCACTTCTACTTACTGCTGTCAGCCACAGTGAGCTGCAGATCTTACAAATCTTACTAACCAGAAAATGCTTCTAACGGTTAACACAGACACACACTTAAATATTTCCAAAGCAAATTGTGTAGATGAGCAGACAATATGCACAAGGGAATGGGAATGTGCACGCACAAAGGAAAGCATCAAAGGATCTCTGTGAGCATGCAATCACATGGCTTTAGAAGAGTCATGTTGACAGCATGTCTAACTTCACATTTGTAGGACTTCCACAAATGTTTTTCTAAGTGTATTTTTGAGGGTGTATGCATTCATAATCTGATTTTACACTGAGCAACCTACGGGGAGAGTAAGGTTCATTTCACAACCCTCTTTAGATCCCAAAATGCATATACCTGCGACAAAATAGAAGACTTTTGTGTTACTCAGCCATAGTTTCTTGAGTTGCTTACTTGTTTATATTACATGTGACATCCAGCCCTCTGCCTAGGAACCTGGGAGTCAAGAAATGGTAGATGCTTGTGAGGAGTTGGCAGAAAATGGGAGGTTTGCCATCAGAGATGAATTCATGCAACCTTTCTGAAGTTGCTAAGAGAAGGCTCTTCCAGCCACAACTTCTAATGACAAGTTTCCAACAAGGAAGTTTACATGGAGTTATATTATGAATAGAACAACCTTAAGAAAAGCTCTCATATACGGAGAAGATGAAGACAGCACCTTTAGATGGCAATTTACTTAAATCATGTGTATTTAATTCTAAATAATAAAATAAGAATCTGTTCAGCAGTCCTGGAGTGGTGCTGTAGGAGTGGCTTCTCCTGTTGGAAATGCCTCCACAATGAATCTTTTGACATGGAGCTTTTTTCTGCCTCTGTTTCTGAACTGGAAGAATGCTCTAGACAACTTAGGCTGAGAAGGGATATATTTATTTGCCATGCTGCCTGTTGGAGCAGCTGTGTCCTAGATAGACTTCAGAAAACTGAACATGTTCTTCAATGTTGACGATTGAAGAGAGATTTTTTTTTTCATATCTTTGAAAAGCAATACCAGATGTTAAGCAGTGAATTACCCAGTATATGTGACACCTAATAGGTATCACAGGAGAAAGAATTTTAAATGGGGGACTTAGGGTTTTATGGTACTCATTACATGGGAGGAATTGGAGAACCCAACTGCTTGTGGCGCTCTACTGTAAATGATTCAAAGTATTAGTGGTATAAAAGCAGAATTACTCAGTTTAGCATTAAAAACTTTGCCCAGACTCTTGGGTGACCCTGAATATCTATTTAATAAAATAATTAAAATGTTTTAAACTAAAACTTTTCCACAAAACATTATAGTGATAATAAGCATCTAGTCTAGATCAGATGTGTTTCTGCAGTTTTCAGGCAATATTAGCAATATTTTTTGTTCATATTTCATGATCTGCTATATCTGAGATCCACTGCGCCCAGGGAGCTGACCAGCTAAAAAGGCCCTTTGCAAAAAAAGGTAGTCCTGATGGACAATGAACAAACAAAATGCCTGTGGCAAAGATCAGATTGTGGACAATCCTTTGAGATACAGCCCAACCAGACACGGCCCTAGGCAACTGTAGTTTGTTTGGGGCTAAATTTGCTTTCTTCTGAGCTCCTGCAGGAAGTCTTTGCAGAAGAATGAATCCGGATCCCTGAGAGAGACACTTTGAATATTGCCATTTGCACTGGAGTTATTATTTGGGACAGGCTGCTTGTTTGTCTGTTTATTTTCAAGACATCACTGGAAACAGGAACACTCAACAACTTAAATATGAGTCACAGTGTGGTTTCAATATTACACAATGGATTTCATTGCACAACAGAGAATGTCAGGATTGTAAATTAAGGTATGAGAGTCTCTGGTAGCTGTCCTGAGTTGGAAATCTGAGAGACTGACATCTGTGGATTCTACAGCTCACCCGGGCATTGCATAGGGATCCAACTGGACAGTACCTCAGATACAGCAAAAGATCAAAGAACAAAATGTATTTAAAGTGCAATAGTTAGAATTAAAATGCCAGAGTTTTATGGGAAGCTACTTGTTGTCAGGCACTTTCCTAAGTGTTCAGAAAGAAGCAAAAACCTACCACTGGAAACCCTTCTCTAATAAATTCTATCTACTGCACATTGCCTACATTGCCTACATTTTCTGAAGATCTTTGCCCCAAGTTAAGCAGATCTATATTAATACACACAGTTAGTAACCTTTGTGTGCTGTGTGACAAATTCTGTCAAGGTTTAGAAACCCTTAGGACTTGACATTCATCAAAATATATTGCTGAGGACTCAAATATTTCTCTCAAACAGTTTTCCTAACAGATGAAAGCAGAACTTACAGAACTTACAGAGTCACACAAAAGCAGCAAAAGGATTTAAGTAATTAATAGTTCTGGCAACACAGAATTAATATGAACATTATCACTTTACCTTTCTCAGCACAAGGCCCTAACTATTAATGATGCCATACTTATTGATCCATGAGAATTTAATTTATAAAATAGCATTTTCTGAGGTGATATAAAAAACTAGCTCTTTTTCCTGAGCCTTCGATATCTCAGCTCAAATGTCAAGATTTTATTAAACCCTCTGCCTGCAGAGGTAAAAATGAAATATTTCTCTGCTATTTAAAAGGCCTTTTCAGTGATAAACACATTTTTTTTTCCCATTCCACTTCTAAGAACTATTTTAATCAGAATAAAAAGAGACGAGGATTAAAAAAAATCATATTTTTCAAATGTATAGCATAATACTTCAAAATCTGAGACTATTTCTCTGAATTACTTGATTAATATACCTTACCCCTAACTTGGAGATTTACAAGCTTCCTTACATTCCTTTACTATCTCTCTGTTATAATAATGCAGTGATTAAAATATGTACCTTAGAAAAGCCTTAAGTTGTACATTTAAGATGTGCACAAAAAATAAACAATCTTCACTTGAGGAGATTAAAATAACTCAAAAGGCTGAATACAGTGATGGTTGGTCAAAACCTATACTGCAGAAAATACTTCCTTTAGAAAGGATGTATAAAATACCAGCTGCAGTCCACAGAGATTTCTAATATACCGACAGATCTCTCCTAGTACATATTTAGACAAACGATCAGAGAATGGCTTTGTGGTCAAATAACATTTAATTACACTCTGAGAGGATCATGCTATTTCTCACATTCTGCACTCTACACTGAAGACACAGAGCAAATGCACTTGCCAGGAAAACCATGGTGGCAGTCAGAAACTTTCCCCCTGTGTATTTGGTCCCATGTAGTGCTTTTACTTGAAAACCTCCATTAAAGAAATGAGATCAAGGCTGTGTCATGACAATGACAAAGGAGTGCAAATTATTTTGGATTCCTGGTTTGCAAGAACTGAATTTAATTGCTGCAGTTAGGAATAAAAAAATATTCCTAGAATCTTTCATATGTTACAATACAACAAGCTAGAGATGTGACTGCAGATGAAACTAAAAGACATCAATCAAGACTAGACACTTGACTTGACACGCTGCAGTTACTTTACAGGCCTAAGATACAAGGCAGGGGTTTCTCACACTATGCAAGTTGTCTTATTTCAGCAAAGAGAGACTGCAAAATGCTTTTGTCAGCAATAAGCTGACTTCTTTTGAAGTAAAATCAGTGTTATACTGAAGACTTTTGTCCAAATTCACCAATATAAAACATCAAACTATTTCTTTACTGGTAACTTCATTCTCTATTAAGAAACCCTCAATCTTCTATACAAAACCTTAAAGCATTTATTATCTATAGTTTTTATTTGTGTAAGACAAATTCAGAGAGAATATCCTGCTTTCTCAACACTCTAATCCGCTTTTCATAGAAGAGTTAAAATTATCTTTGGAAATTGAGTTGGGTGAACAGGCAAACTAAATTAGCAGTAGCCATGCACAAACCTAGTAAGGTTTTCCAAAACAGCTCCTGAGCAAACAGTTGTCAATCTGCCACTGTTTCTGTTTTCTTGTACCAAAAAGTTTGAAGTGACTTCAACTAACTGTGAGATACTGACTGATTTATTTTAGTTTAATGTTTTTCCCAGCACTGTAAAACTTCTCATTTACCGGGAAGTACAAGGGGAAAAATTATACTAACAAAGGTGAGAATGACACTCTGGTACCTGAGAGCAGCTAAATGCAAAAGCAAAGAACCCAGCAGTGCCCCAGAGAAAGCAAATTATTTAACTGCGTGGCTGCCTACCTCATTACACAGAGAAATACAGTCCTGCAAGTTTTGCCTTCATCCTGTGCTGTGTGGAATAGCAAATCCCAGCATTTCATAGAACAGCTGTTACAGTGAATTTACAAAGTGCATACTCTTCATCTTCCTCTGTACCTTCCCTCTTTTTTTTCCCCGTGTTCAGGCATCAGCAAAACAGGCATGACTGAATCTGCCTCCTACCTTTTCCATTACTTATTTATGTATGTCTGCTCTGGGGCTATACAGGATGGTGAGAGATGTGGGAAACATTTTGCACATCACTGTTCCAAGACAGTACTAGTATAAATGGCACTGATACAGCAAAGTATCTTCCCACAGGCACTAATTAAAAAGCAGTAAGCTCACTCGAGAAGCATTTGCTTCCATTTTTTCCTTCACTACTCAATGCGCTGAAGTTTTTCTCCTTTCCTCCCTGATTAGAGCTATGCACTAAAACCTGAGACAAATGAAAGCAGGAGATTTTTTTTTTTAAAAACCCATAACCCAAATCTCCCTTGCTACGTTCCAGTGCATGCTTTTGTATAATGCATTACATTTAAAATTTTCTGACTAGAGAGTCTTATTTTTAGAAATCTGGCTTTGACAGAGCTGCTTATTAACAAAAGCCTGGATTCTGAAAACAGGCTTCTGGCTTGGCTACCGGTTTGTTATGAAATATCAATATTTGCATATTTTCTGCAAAATGTTAACTTCTTTAATAGTTACCATATATCTGTCACTGTTAAAGACAAGTATTACAACATGTGTAT
Source organism: Prinia subflava (assembly GCF_021018805.1). NCBI lineage: Eukaryota > Metazoa > Chordata > Aves > Passeriformes > Cisticolidae > Prinia > Prinia subflava. Next base: position 76,904,179 of record NC_086248.1, on the reverse strand, counting down.
AAATTGTATATTCTTGTGTGAACATATAAAGTTAGCCAGGTTATATTCTGACACCAGAGCAAAAGCAAAATCTGTGCAAGTAAATGAAGATGGTTCACTTTGCCTGTAAATAAAATGCAGATAGCTGAGTGAGCAAAAATTGGGAACAAACAAATGAGACCTCAGAAGTCAGCAGTGGGGAAAGAAGGGAATGGGAGAAGGAAAGGAGAAGTGAAGGCATTTCACTTTTATTTAGGCCTATCAACAGCTATCCCTTTACTTCCCGCCATTCCAAATTCTCTGCTGTCTCTTCCCTTATACACCTGGTCGCTATATAAAGACATCATATAAAGAAACTTCAGTAAAATTTTTCGGTACATAATAGGGAGCAAACCAGTTTTTAAAACGGGAATCAAGACTCAATCCTTGCTTTTCTGCTGAAGGAGACAGGTGAAGAGTCTAAGCCGAAGGACTGAGTCATAACCTGTAACTCTGCCTCCTATAAGTCTGTAAGTCTCCTTGGTCTTCATCCCTCTGAGATAATGTAACTGAATTCAATAAAGTGCATTTAATTAGTTGATTAACTTCTAATTGAGACTTTAAGCAGGAAAGGACTGCCTGTTCATCCTGTGTAACGGGATGTTGAAGTTCCTACTCTGTTTCTTATAAAAAATAGGCTTTATTTCTACAACAGAACTGTAGAGGTCAGAACTACAGGGATATGTTAGGTACTGGTAGAAGTCTGGACAGGGCAAATGGGAGTTCATCAGCGCCTACAAACACACCAGAGAAGTGGAGTTAGCTGGCAAGTACTGAGTTCCTGATCTTCTGTCTATGGGGTCCAAGTCAGTAAGTTTAAAGCTTACTTCAGGTTATTTGCAGGTCTACAGTCAACCTGCTACAGTCTGCAATGAAGAAGTGTATGGAGAGTGGCTAAGATTTCTCTCCCTCGTCCCACAATGCATTTCAATATTTGAATTTATGTCTTTCCCTCCGCATGAGTACTTCTTATATTCACATCCATTTTTCTTTAGAAAAAAAAATACCGTGCAAACAAAAGACTACGTAAAATGCCTATAAAGAAATACCCCTTTATCTCACTAAGAAAGAAAAAGACTCTCCTTGGAAAAATACATATATTCTCCCCTTAAGTCCCTAAATCATGAACACGGGAAACAGAAGCTCCTGGTGGGTTAAAGATCAGAAGTGGTAATACAGAAAGAACAGGAGTAACATTGGCATTATGGTATCTTATCTGTTGAAGGAAACCACATGTTCTGAAAGTGATATGCTTGGGCCTGGGACGGGGAGAGGAAATGAAAACAATTACACTGCCATTGACAGATGAACTTCACATTGGGATTTACAGCACCTTAAGGAAGTGTTTAACAGCTGACCCTTCAGCACCAAGGGCAGTGTGTCACAGGGCTTAGGAAGGTCCACTGGTAACCACCAACATGGCATGAAGTTCTGCTCTGCTCTACAATTCATGAGGCCCATCTCACTGGCAAACAACAGGCTAGAAAACTAAAATGAATCCCCAAATTCAAGTGCAGACAGGTGGTGACAGAAATCTAAATCTAGGAAACTCAATTACCATTTTTGTAAATCTCTTGGCATAATTAATGACAGATTTACTTTTCTCAGACGAGGAATTTTCAATTCCATGCTTGCTACTGGCACCTGAACTGAAAACACCTGTGTATTAAACAGGTCAATTTAACAAACAGGATATTCTCTTTAACCAGTCCACATATGATTTTATCTTACAGCAGCCCCAGAAGCAGCAGTCTGTAGGTTGTGTCTGTGATATGGTGCTGAGTAACTGCTGCAGCAAATACTATTATTTTCTAAACACTATTACAAAGATAGAAAATCATGATGGAAAGTTTCTACCACAACACAAAAGCAGAAAAGATTTACTTCAGCCATAAAAATTTCCAAAGGTGATGAAAAGGAGTGTAAAACTTTTGAAGATTAATTTTTCACAGAGACTTAATTTTCCTTTCATTTTTATGGGTGAGGGTTAAGTACAACTTCACTCAAGTCAGGTACTGTAGGTCTAAAAGTTTTACTTCAGTGTAAAACAGTTATAAGTGAGAGAATAAACCACCTGCTTTTTACGAACTTTCAAAGTCCATAGATAACTGTGCTTGGTTACTACACACTAGAACAAATGTATTACTCAAATATTTTTACAGGATAAGTTAATTAACCATGAAGAAATACAGTATATTAATGAATACATAAAAAGACCCTGTCTACAATAACACTGTGATTTTCAAACCATGAGTAGGCATAATACAATGTTAAAAAAAAAGAGAACTCTATTCTTGTTTTTTATACAACAACTCTGGTAAAAATTGTGAGTGTCTGCATATCAGTGTCAGCCTGGCATAGCACACGGAGACTGGTGCCTGAGGAGAGTCTCAGCCAGTGGGACTTCCTGCAAAGTTACACTGCATGGATCTTGTTATTTACTTGATTTTACACTGTACTGAAACCAGACTGGAATTGTAAAATAACATAGTTGAAGCCAAGTCAAGTGGTGTTTAAAATTCAATTTATTTGTCCAAAAGAGACCAATGATTCTCTCCACTTATTCCCAAACTGAAATTTTATTCTGATGTAGACATGCTGCTGGTGGTGACAAATAGAGGAGCCTCTTCCCTCATGACTCCCATTTGAAAAGTAGTTTACACACAAAACTATGCTACTCCTGTCCTCCCTCAAAAAGTCCTTATCTGTGTCTGCATTATCCTTCCTCTCTTGAGTCTTGTTTGCAAAATGAGAGCAGGAGGACAGCCAAGGAGTTGCTACACTCATGTTCTTCTTCATTTCAAATGGAGAACCATTCCCAGTAAATCCATCAAAATTTTAGCTGTATAGTTGAGGTCATAAGGTTGTGATGGACCACAAAATAACTTCTTTTTTCACCTATGGTCTCCCAGTTTTTGTATAAATATGAGATACCTTGTTAATAGGTGTGTTGCATTGTGCTGAGTTTTAGCTCTGTATGAAGTAGTTAGAAAAAGCCTTATCATTTCATCTTAAATGTAAATGCATTCTTAGAGATTTTACCTCATATATTTCAAGAACAAAGATATTAACTGAGTCAAATATCAAGAAACAGATATTGATTCCACAACATATCAGACAATAAAACTTATTAAATATTGCATAGCAGCAAGAATTAATAAAATCCTTTCCTTTTTCCAATTTATTCTACTATATATTTTTCAGGAGGCTAACTAGATTTTTTTTACATCATCCCACTAGATTTTGCAACCATATGGTCAAATAGAGAACACAGTGATTAAGTGTTGAGACTTCCAGCCTCAACAATCTGCATTTGAAAAGGAGCAGATCCATATGTTTTTCTTCTCTAACCCTTTTTTCTGTGTGTGTGTCCTGTACCAGTTGCTACAAAACTTGTCCATTTTTTGCCTAAGACACAGGATTTGCAGAAGCACTTTGTGCTCTGAGACATTTTAAATTCCTGACAACACAGGAAGCTTAGTTTGCTCATTAAAAAGAGCCTTTCCCAGAAGTTAATCTACCGCCTTAGGTTTTACCAGCAGCTTTTGGATTTATGTATAATTAGAGACATTTATGTATAATTAAAGCACATACAGACAGGTATGTCTAATGCAAATTGTTTTCTAAGTGGGATGCATCTATTTACTGTAAACTAGTGCCAGGATTGTTGCAGCCTAACTCCTTACAGGTCTACTTTCTGAAATTGCTAGCAACACACTGCTGAGACTCATTAAAAGTAACTATTTAATGGCACAAAGGGTTTTGATCTTGTCTTTAGCATTAACCTCAATGTCACTTAAAATACTGGCATAGACTAGATTCTGGACCAGCTGTTTTCAGATGAAATCTTCTTTCTTCAGCTGAAAGAATAATAAATACAGGATCGACCAAAGCATTTAGTTATCTTATACATACTCCACACATACTTTGCAAAGAAAATCCTCACTGCAAGACAAAAGTCCAGATGAGAGGTGAGCCTGCTCACGGAACAGGCTCTAATAAATGAAGAGCATCACTCCTAATATGCTTGATCATATTCAGTTTTGGTCAGTACTTGATTACATAGAGATGAATCTTTAAAGAGGAGGGAGACTAGAGTATTCAATTACATTTATTCTCACTTGTGTATTGTTTATGGGTCTCACATAACCCTATTACTGTAAAGGGAGTAAAATCAAGCACTGATTTGGCTCACTAGCCACAGTAGCCCTTCTTTTTTAAGAGAAGCCCCCAATTCAATTTCTCACTGGAATGGACTTTTCACAAGTAAGGATAATCCTTCATTTAGTGTGTATACACTTGGCTGCCTCGCAGCATTTCTGCCTGTCATATCAAGTTTTAAAATTTTATTGAAAATTGCCAGAATTCATTTATGCATTAGTTGGTTTTATTGTAGTTATGGACGAGCTGGTATCCAACAAATTTTGCATGAGGAAGTAATAGTTACGATTTTATCAGAATATAGCAGGTCCCATACCAAATTTTGCTTAATTTTCTTGTGACATGTTGCTGTCCATGCATGTCTAACATATGCAGCCAGCACAAAATGAGTTCTGTACTGGCAAAAAGTAAACTATTTTCACTCTCCCACCTTCTTTCTCCCTTTAGCACCTAAGACAGACAAAAACCACTCAGGCCTCCTAATTTATTTTACCAGAGAATACAAGGCAAAATGGATTGTATCTAACCATGTCACCTCTCTGAGGTACACAGGAACACCTTGTTCACCACACAAAGTTAAAGTTCAAATAAGAAAGCCACCAAGAGCCAATTCTCTTCAATAGAATATATAAATTGAAATATGCCAGAAAGGAGTAAAAGCAGAAAGGAAACATAAGAGTCAAACTGAAGAAGTACCTACTACAGAGTACTATAATTTTAAATAAAATGACAAAATTTGTAGAGTTTCAAGAACCTTAATCTAGCAATTTCATTCGAGTTGAAATAAATAAAGCCTATGAATTCCATTTTGCTCTTTAAATTACTGTTTTGCCAAAATCAGCAATCTTAGCCCCCATCACTGGGCCTAAATTTCAGGAAACAGCTTAAACCAGCAAAAAGAAACAGCACTGAGACAGAAGAGGACAGCGAACCAAAGAGGGAACCTGCTGGCTCTTGTTTCTGATTGCAGTTCAGCCTAGAGTGTGAACTGTCCCACCCTGCATTCCTCTTAATTGGGTTGGCCACAGGGATAAGAGGAAATCAGGTCTAACATATGATGATATCAACTGCATAATTATAAATAAACATTAAAGAATTATTGTAATGAGGCCAAGAACTGTAGGGAAATTAAGAGAAAAATGGAAAAAAAGTCTTGGGCACTGTTCCAAGCCAAAGAGTGAGGCAACATGAGTTTATTTTTAAAATCCATCTTTAATAAATAAATCTGTACATCACCATCAAGAACTGATGGTGTTTTATGACATGGTCTTATCCCAAAAAACCCTACAATGAGTAACACCACATAATAAACACATTACCTAAAATGCAAGCAAAAAAAGTGAAAGAGAACATAAACAAAACTATTGCATGGTGAAAGCACCCTTGCTTCCATAAACTGCTATTGTGGCTTTTGTTTGTTTTTCCTTTTAAGAATATTTAAAGAATTTTAGTACTGTACAAAACCACAGGGTGTCCTTTCAACTAGTCCAGAATAAAAACAACCCTCAATTTGTCACCTTACAACTTACCAAACTGATTTATATCCTATAAGACAGGAGATGCATATAGAAACTGTTTATTCTGATGACACCTGACTGCAGTGTTTTAAATCCATTTTGCTTCTTGCCAAAAGCACTGTCACACTTCCTTCAGGCAGAGACTCAGTCTGGTGACTTGACCTCAACAGAAAGTCCATGAGGCTCAAGACTCATGCAAGTAAAGAAAGCCTCAAGAAAGCCTTTCAGTGCAGTGATTTTTTTTTTTTTTTTTTTTTTTTTTTTTTTTAATGTATGAAATTATTTCTAACCACATATAGAAGCTTGCAAGTTTTGGACGCGAACTAAAGCACATATAACTACAGATTAAGAAGAGATTGCATATTAAAACAAAATTATTCTCTCAATCATAATCACCACCTAAAACACCAGGAAAACTTTGGGTTAAACACATTCCTGCCTATTTGTCAAGTTTGTTAGTTCAAAAAAACCACAACAATTAGACCTGACCGAAATGGAAAACCTAACTTCAGTGGAAGTAATTTTCTCCATCTGAAACTAAATTTTTCAAATCAAGGAGGTCAAAATATGCGCAGATAGTGTGACCATCCAGAAAGCACATGTAGCTCAGATGAGGACAGTGCAAATAGGACATCCTCTTAGACACACAGGACGGAGGGTATGAGAAGACAGGCAATCTGCAAGGTGAGCAAGAACAAACACACTTTAAGGAAATACTTTTTTCTATGTTTTGAGAATAGGCCTTACCATCTATTTTGATAACAGAAAAATTTAACACCATCTTTGGTCATTTTTTTCAAAGATACAAACATTACTCTGCAACACTCCTGAGTCAGGATGAGGCAGTAGTGTTTTCATCTGGCAAGATATGTGCAGAGCTAAGCAGAAGAAAGCCAGCAAAAACCTCTCTTGGTGCTCTTTACAGGAACCTGAGGCATCAGCTAAAATGCAGTGCCTCACTCTGAAAAAGGTAACTGCTGCCAACTGAATTGACTTTTTTGACTGCACTTACAGAAATAAGGACACATAGAACACACATATTTTAATTATTAAATCCTGAATTATTTTTTTTTTAAGCAATAAAATCTAAAACTTGGAGACGTGGAGATCGATTTGAAACAACTGCAAAGTGCTTCTACCATCAGATCACAAACAGCTGATGTGCACATGCAGATCAAATCTAAGTAAAGAAACGAGGGATACTCTCTTTACTCATCTTTTATGACAGTGTGCAAACAAAGCCTAGAAAATTTTCAGGGTTCAATGTTACATGTATATTTGTATAGTTATTTTAAAAAAAGGAACTGGACTCATAAGCTAATCAACTTCTTACCACAGAAGAATTTACAACATATCAACACTACTCTGACAAACATAACCCCTTCCACATTCAAGATGTACCACCAAACTCTTTTTTCTGCATGATGTAGCAAGCTTTAAACAGATGCAATTACTACGGGGGACCAAGGATGTTTGTTTTATCCAGTTGCTTGCAGCAGAAAAACTTAAATAAGTACTAAGAATTTATTTTGGATTGTTAACTGGTCATCACCCCCAAGGAGAAGGGGAAAACTTTCATTAGAACACCACATACCTCTGCCAAGAAAGTTAAATCAATATAACTACCCTGGCTGTGGCTCCATCATGTTAATAGAAGTTTTATAGTCATGAAACTCAGAGGAAAGGTTTAATGAATTTGACCTTAATACCTTTAGATCATAAACCTATCCAAACAAATCTAATCAATGTAACTTAAAATTAGCTGATTTTTTTTTAGTTAGAGATGTCTGAGTTTTACTTACATAATGTTTAAGTACCCCAAACTTTTGTTATTGAGTAATTCAGTCCAAACCTAGGAAAAACAGCATAAGCTGGGACATTCCGAATGTAAAGATCTGGAATGATTTCTTCCACAGTGACTTAGAAAAAATACTGGTTATAGTTCTCTTAGAGGTAAAAAGTCCCTTCAGCATGTTTTAAATTAACTATTAAAAATTATAAAATTATTATTATGATTATTATTGTTATTAAGAAAATACACCAGCTTCTTAATGGAGATGAAGGTATACTTGCAAAAAAATAGTTTGACATTTGCTACTTCTGGTACTACAGTACCTTAAGAAAATATGCTTCTTTTTCCTACTGGGCCAGCTGGTGCCTTAGATACTCCAGCATTGTAAAAACTAGGATGAAAATTAATGACCCTTTAGATTTAATATTCATCATTATCAAAAATGTTGAAATAATGTAGTGTGAGCATGATCTCTCTGCACCCACAGCTATCCAAGGAATAATACTGGGCAGACAGAAATTTGGCTGTACTTAAATAAAGAAAACAAATTAGGAGAGTTATCCACAGGCACATCTGAATCTCAGTGGCAGCTTCCATATTAAAAAAAAAATCCCCACTATGAAATGCCACAATTTGTTTGTATTGTAGTGCATTCCAGTAACACATCCACAGTGCATTTTGGTCTTATTGAGTAGAAAAGGGGATCCAGGAGGGATCAAGGATTTACCAACATATGCAACTGTGGCTCTAATATCAAGAATGCTGATGAGTATTCATTCTATCTCCTTTCAACATAAAAGGCTAAAAAACATTAGAAAGAGGGCACTTTGTGAGAGGAGGAGTTACTATATGGAGAGAGGGACATCTTTGCATGTCATTAAGACAATGACAACAGTGCTGCCAAAAAATAATATGTAACTTTTCACTTCCCTGGAGAACAAACCACGTTTGTGGGTGCAATACACAAGCAGAGGGAAAGAGCACTCCCTCTCGTTACATTTCTGCCCCAAGACAAGGGGCCCCCAACTGCCCCTCAAACTAAAGCTGAATAAGACTTACTTATCACACCTGTTTGTACTCCCTTTCTTTTTTCCCCAAAAGGTATACAAAAAGACAACAACATTAATAGAAATAGTACAAGACCCATAGGAGTGAAAGAGTTTAAAATCTGCATCTGAGCTACATTTATACATTCAGAGAATGTGCAGTACTACATGAAAGAAATCAAGTACAACTAATATTTTTGACAACAAGTGTTACTTGAAGCATATTTGATATTTTTTACTAGTCCCAGGCCTTCCATGATATACTGAAACAGACATGAGTGGTGTTCTCACATCCTTGTATAAATATCTGAAGGGAGAATACAAAGAGCACAGAGCCAGTCTCTTTTCAGAGGTGACTAGAGACAGGACCAGAGGCAATGGGCACAAACTGAAACACAGGAGGTGCTGCCTGAGCATAAGGAGCGACTGTTGTACTGTGAGGGTCACTGAGGGCTGGCACAGGTTGAACAGAGCCCATAGAGTCTCTGTCTTTGGAGATGCTCAAAAGGACATGGTCCTGGCAGCTGGCTCCAAGTGGCCCTGCTTGAGCGGGGAGGGTTGGAGCAGATAACCTTCAGAGCTCCCTTCCAGCCTCAGCCATTCTGTGCCTGTGCTTCTTGGTATCACAGCAACTGCAAGGACAAGATACACTGAACACCATCTGCATTACTAGGCATAAATCTATCCTCTCTGGCAAAAGGGTTTATTAGGCATTTGATTCAGAAACTCATGTAAAAGTCTTATCCGAAAGTAAATTTGGTAACTGTTTTCCTTTTCATTTATGACTGTTGTCACCCAGGCTGGAGAAACTCACTCTAGGCTTCACATTAAAAGGCAGTTTTATTTCACAGCATGACTTGAAGCAGTACATAATACTGAAGTCATTTTCCCTCTTTCCAATGGTATTTTTTTCTAGCTTTTAAGATGCTTTATAACTTGTAACCTCACTGAAAACACACACTGCAATAAATAGCATAAATCATGCATAGATATCTCAGAGCTTCTAATAGAATTGAGTTAAAATATACTTTCTTATCCTATTAAAATAAAAGAACTTACATTATTTTTTCAACATAGAGGCAAAACTGTTTCCTTAGCCAAATTAATTTTGCATGAAAGAACTGCTGTTCCTGTCTTTTGAAACGGATGAGATTTTTTTCATAAATCAACTACGTGTTTGCATTTACTGTATATTACAATTTATGTCCAATGTAATGAAATTTTTCTTAGAGGATATTTAAAAATAAATGTAAGAGGTAGCCTGAATAAAAGCCTGAATAAAAGCATGTCAAGTCTTCTGAATCCTCCCAACTGTTCTCTTCAGATGGGAGCTGAGCATTTTGGAAGCCGTCCCTAATGGCATCATGACCATGTGAGACAGGTGCAAGGGTGAGACTGTCTTTGAACAGGTTCAGAATGAGGAGAGATTTAGAGCCAAAGAGAGAAGTGGAAAAGAAAGAATAAAAATTGTTGTAAAATAATAATTTGCAGCTATGCAGCTTTGAGCTTTCTTGTTTCTGTAAGTGCCACGGTATCTTAAGCAGGCCCCAGGAATACCAGTTGGAGCAACCTCCCCAGGGTGCATATGGATTTGGAAAAATCTAACATATCATCAAAGAAAACAGACTTTTAAAGACAGAATGCAGGCATTATCCTGCTTGGTTCTTTTTTTTTTTTTTTTAAGTTACTGAAAGCAATGAATACACTTGATGAGCAATGGCAGAATCAGTAATTCCAAATCAGAGTCAGCTCAGCATTAAATGTATTTAATGCTGATGCTGTGCACCAAGTCACTGCAAGCAATGTGAGAACAATAAGGAAGAGTGGACGACACGAACTCCTTGTGTGAATGGCAGTCTCAGCAGCTCACATTCAACATCCCTGCTACCATCTGATCACTTCATAGGAGAAATGAATGCACAAAAGAGTAGCTCCCTGTGCAGCAGGTAGAGAGAAGATCAAATTATGCCTGATTTCCCTCTGGAATCCTGGCACAGCTGGGCTTGGCCTACACAACAGAATTATGCATCTGTATTTAAGATGTTCCCTCTCTCAAAAAACACTGGTATATTAGGAAAAAAACATTAGGCTTACAATTAAGAGTGCTGACAATAAAACTAATGAAGAAGGATTTTCTGATTCTGTGGAAACTCTGGGAAAAATTGTTCCAAGAGCTTTTTTTTCTCTGGCCTAGTCTTCTCAAGGCAGCATTAACACCAGTGCCCAGTGGTGGCAATTTAGTTGTCAGAATTGAGGCATTTTCCATTATTTATGTAGAAAGAAGCACATATACTGAATACATGTAATTTCCTGTAAATGCTACTTCTGTCAGCCAAATGCAGGGAAATTAAGCTATTTTTGTGCTAACACATTCATTAGCAGGAACCCAACAATAAATGGTTTTTTCACATTTGCTAGTTTGACCAAGGAGTCACACGTTACAGTGGTAACTTTCTGATGCACAGTATTCAATAGAAGCATTTTAACACATAGTGTTTGTCGTGTGTAAGCTATAATATATATCAAAAACATTTGTATCCTCCCAGAACACATGTAATCTTGGAGAGACAAATACCCACGTTACCCATTCTCAAGAATTCAATCACACTTTTATTATCTTCCCAGCCTGTAAATGGGATCACACTTTTTCACATACACTTCAGTGGCTGTTTATTTTGCAGTTTAGCTTTAAAGGACAAATTGATTTTTTGTAATCTGTTTGCCATATTACCCCAGTAGAATAACCATCAGAGGGGAGAGGCTGACTCAGCAGCAGTAAGGACTACATAATTTCAGAGGTGCTACTTGTCCCTTTTTCTTTCAGTCAGCTTTGCTCTGATGTAGTGAGCAGTACTCTTTCCTTTCTCTGGCACTGAGGGAGGACACCAGTAATTAATTCCAGGAGAAAAATGTGACCTCAAATGAGCAGTGGTGAGAGGTTATGCATGGTGAAATGGAGTTTTACAGTGATATATTAAAAAAACAGCAATCAAAAGTAAACTGCCTTTTTATTTTATATTATTGTAAAACCTCTGTTAAGTTTATATTAATCAAAAAGAAAACACCATATTAAAATAGCTTAAATTGAGCTAGGAAGTAAGAACTCTAAGCAAATTACTGTGTTACAGCTCTTTCTCTTCCTAGGAAATACAAAAGTATCAATTCCAAACATTGTACTATCATCTATTAGGAAGACTACTTACACCATTTATGACCTGTTATTTATCAGTCACTGAAAGGCCCTCAGAAAACTCTTGTGCAAAACTGTGACGTACCACATGGCCTATGCTGACAAACCACCCAAATCACAAGTCTTTCATGGTTCCAGAGAAACAAAATTCAGCAAAACATCCATTTCTTTGTTAGGTTTAAGATGAAAAGAAATAGATACAAGCAACATCCTTTTTTGGATTTGATAAACAATGGAAGAGAATTTCTGTAGCAGAGCCAGTTTAACAAAACCTGTGAAGTCAGGAGACTCCTCTGGAGCACAGAGGGCAGGGACAGCAATGGGACAGTACGCACCAGGTATGCTCTAAGTGACAGAAACTAAATCTCACCTCAGCTGCAGGGAGTTAGACCTGAATATAACTCCCCATGTCTGAAAAGATCTGACAGAATGATGTGAACACGTGCAAAGTATAGAGGAGTTATGGCAAACTCCTTTGGTGCTTGTGCTGGATGGTATACTGAGAACTCAGCACTGACTAGCAAGGACACAAGAAGAAGAGGAATGACCGAGCAGTGATGAGTGCCCTCACCAGAAATGACCTCACCAGAGCACCTGTGCCTGAACAGGGGCCCAAAGTCTATTTGTCACACTTCAATCCAGACTCCTACTCTGGCTGAATTCTGACAGACACCAAATCAAATGTTCCTGTCTTTTTTTACCAGGAGTACGCACAGAGTCAGATACATACAGATACAGGAAAAGTGTGGGTTTCTGTACAGCCTGGTGGTGAGTATCAGTTCTCAGAAGCTGGCCTTCCATTCACAGATACACATTTTCCTTTTCACTAGAGAACTAACACTGAATGTTAATCTCTAAAAGAAGAACTGCAAATGTGACTGCTATAATCAGATCTTTGTTTGTTTGTTTTGAATTTTCTGTTACTACTTTTTTTTTTTTTTTTTCCCTAGAAAAAGGAATACCCTAATTATCCTAATCATGGCCACTAACATTTTAAAGCTATATGAAAAAACTTACTGGTAGGCGTACAGGTGGCCTACACAAGACTCCCACACACCAATCTTTACAGATATCTTTTGTGCTTGATTAATTAGAGAAACTAGGGAGATGTGATATTTTTACAGTAACGTTCTCTTATAATTAAATTAACCTGCATACATCTGCCATAAAGCATGAAATTTCACAGGTCATGAAATTTTTGTAAAGTGCCAGGTAAGTGCCAACTGTAAGATGACAAATTTAATATTTGGATGGATATCCTCGGTAAAAATAAAAGAAGTGGGCTCTTTAATTTCATAGAAATATTGTATCATAAATCTAATCTGAGCATCATATATTAAAATAATGCTATGCAAATAGGCATGGCTGCTAAATATGGTTTTAGAATAAGACTACTTAAATGAATAAGTAATATTTTAAATGTCAGTCAGCACACCATGAAAAAAGAAAGCTCAATTTAATTAGGCTGGTCATTTGTAGCTTAGGTAGTCGAAGGATTAGCATGTAGAGTAAGTGAAGGCTGCACAAAGCTTTGTGCAGGTTTTACACAGGTATTCGCTTTCATCTCAATAAAAGATTCAGTGTAACAAATGTTGGCTTACAGAGTGCTTTGGTGCTTATGGCACAGAAGAGCTTCTCAAGAAACTTGCTGTGTTGCCATGTAAAGGTCAGGCACAGTTTACCAAGACTGAGGGGGGGAGAGATTTAAAAAAAAAAAAAAAAAAAAGAGTGGCTTTGCTGACAGATCTGTAGTACAGTGGTACAGACAAGTTTTTTTAATAGTTTGTTCACATCAACTTTATTTTAACTAATTTCTCTACTAAAGGGGAATAACTGTAGCATTAGTAGAGAGGATATCTATCAGCAATCAGTGGCACAACCCAATGGGATTGGAGGGGAAAGACAGAGGATTTGGGGTAATATACTAACTTGAACTTTTTTTAACCTTTTCAGCAGACTTTGCCTATTGTAGAATGCAATGCATTGAAGAAAACTGGACAAATACAACTCGATTGCTGTGAGAGCCACACTTCTGCCTGGCCCTAACACAGAGTGGTCTGTATACAGTAAGAAATATTTCTTAGTACATATTAGAAGCCACTCCAACCAGAACTATTTTCTATCTCCTGGGAAAATGGACCACAAAAGAATCTGGGGAAGGCACATGCAAAATCTGCACCTGCTCTTTATAACCACAGGACAGAGATAGATGCTGTGTGTTCATAAAACAAACTGACTGTTGCACAGCACATTCATGGCATTAAGAGCCACTGCACTTTGGGAGCCTACAGGACTGCCAGCCCAAACTGCAGGAACTCAGGCTCACTGCTCCTAACTACTGAGCTCTGTTCAATTCAAGAGGAAAAGAATGATAATAGATTTTCTTTGTTTTGGGGAGAAAATAACAAGAATCTCAAGTGCAAATTATTTTCACAGCCAAGCATTATTTGAAAGCTAGAACAGAATAAAATTATCATTTTAAACTCTCCAGAAGATATCTCCCTTTCCTCTTTTGTACTTTTATGCTGAAGTACCTTATCAAATCATCTGAAAGCTGGGATTTTTTGAATCAACCTTGAAAATTGGAACAGCTTCCACTACAAGTTTCCAGTTACTTTCTTTTCATATGTACTGTAAAATATGCTAATAGGAAGAAGAAGCAGCTGTAATCTGCTCATTCAATTGAATTTATCAGCCTGCATGTATTTATTGTGTCACTGAACCCGTATTTGCCAAAAGAATGTAGGCCCACATACATTCCAGGCAATCAGAAGTTATTTATAGGTATACTGTACTGAGACTTCTTATAAGAGCATTTCCACCACAGAGTTGTGAGGAATTCCTGGGAGACAATAGAGGGCTGATGTCTTCTGGGGTTTTTTTTGAGTCTCCAAACCAAAGGACAGTGTAGATACTGTAAAAACTGAAAAGTTTGGAAATGTATTTAGGTTTATTTAACACAAGGAATGCAATGATGCCAAATCAAACAGCACAGATGTGAAAGTCATCATTTCCAAAAGTGGACACGCTGAAGGAAGCCACTGAGTCTTGCAAAGAACTCATGTTCATGTGATGTCAATGGAATCCATAAGATTCAGACTCATCTAGTGATAAAAGCAATGCCTTTCAGCAGCACTGGCTTCATGTATACAATCTGAATAAAATATTGTCTGTGTTTTCATACACTGGAAATGTACATTAATACTGTCTTCTTTTCTGTCTTGTTTTATATGTGATTCAAGCCTATACTAATCACCAATATTTAAATAAAAATTTTGAGAGAAAAAGAACCCCCTTAGATGTGTTCATCTGGAACACCACAAAATGCAACACTTTGAAGCCTCTGAAATAAATCAGAGAAGGTTGATTTATTCAGGAATAGCACACAAAGTTTGAGGGGCATTGTGGTAGTGGCTTTTTGAATTAGATGTGTATAAGCATGGTTTATTCTTTTCAAGGAGAATATAGAACCTGGGGTTTTAATTGCTATTTTTTTTACATTGCGGTTACATGTAAAGACATTGAAGCTACATTGAGAACACAAAGCTGAAACTTTAAACCACAGCAAAAGACAAATTGAAAGACTTGAACATGGGCTGAATATCAAAGTTCCTTATAACTGAGCTATAGCATGGTATGGCTCAGTTTTATTCAAAACCTAAGCCTCTCACATAACAAACCTGGCTGACAAATGCTGATTTAGGAGAGAGGAAGAACTCTCATTCAACAGTAACACAACCAGTGAAATTTAGCAGCACTCAAAAAGAGGAAAAACTCTTCAAAATTTTACACTACTGCACATTCAACTCACTCCCCAACACTCTCACATTTTAGGGTGCAAACCAAGCTTGAGAGATCTCTTACTAGCTTGCTGTCCAAGAATAACTTTTCCTTCACTTTACATGCTGCAACTGGGCTGGAGAGATTAATATTCTCAAGTACACATCTGTTCAAAAACTTCTGGCCTCAGCCCATAATGGTCACAACCTAGATCTGAATTCAGGTCTTTAAGAGGCTTTAACCACGGCTCCAAGCTTTGAATAAACACCTATCATCCCATCATTTTAGCACATATGTAGTTGTATAGATTGTGCACACAGTCAGGTTAATCACTGGTCCTTAAAATAAAGAGTGAAGTATGTCTGTCAGGGACTGGAGCCTGCACCATGTTCCTTGTATACGCTCCAAATAATGGAAACAAGTGAGTGAAATTTTCATCATCCTTTGAATTACTCTTCTCAGCTCTAAGCAGCAAGGAAAAAAAAAAGTAGGACTACATATATACATATCCATATGCATACAAATAGAAAAGACTAGAAATGTCATTTCCGTATACCCCGAAACCTTGAAACAAATCCAAAAAAGCTTACCCTTGCCAACGTCAGGGTTCCTTGTTTACACACACTGCAGCGGACCCTCAGCTTTCCAGGCTTCACAGCTTGACAGAAAGTTTTGCAAAAAACATAAAAACTGTTGTAACTTGCTGCACCTATCAAGAGGAAAAATAAACAAACAGAAAACAACCACTTTTGATGTATACTGAAAATCATCAGCAAATTGTCATGAAAGCTTTCTGTTTGACTCTATAAGTGATAAGTTAAAATCATTTTAAGTTCTGAAGACAGCTTTGCGGCCATCTTTTCTTACCTGGACTGGTTCCTAACACCTTCCAGTAACTCCTGCTTCTTGATCAATAAGTACAAATGAACTACACTTAATACCTTAAAAATGCATCCAGAGCTTATCACTGATGAGCACCCACTGAAATCCTTGGCAAGTGATTTATGAGATTGATTACCGTAGCCCTCCATAATTTGCACCTTACTTCTAGTCTAAAATTGTCTAGCTGCAATTTTTATGAGGTCAAATTGTATGAAAATTTCTTTAGATTAATTTTAAAAGATGAGTTTGACTGATACCACAAAAAGAAAACAAGTATTTAATTTAGCAAATTTACTTCTATTCATGGAAGACTGGAAGCCAGTTCTTTGTTCTTGCTGGCAGCCTTATAACCCAGCAATGTTTGCAAACTGTTGCCAAGATATTAGGCCAAGTAAATTTCCAAGGAAAATGAAATGAAACACATTCTGTCCTGTGAAACTATGGAACGGAACGTGATATATAGAGAATTGTGCAAGCCCAGAGAACTTGATTTCACCGGCAATGCTGACCACTGTTTTGAGTGAAGCACTTTTTAGAATAGCCATGGCTATTCTTTACAAAATGTTGGAATATCCCTGGCATGGTTTTAATCCAGACTGCACAGCTCCAAGTTCAGAGAATCAAACTTATCATCAGAAGTTGAAATGAGACCAGAATAAAGTTTCAAACAAAAATTTCTCAATATCAAGAGGAGATTTCGCCCATTAACAGTGGTGAACTTCAGAATCAGTAGCAATCCCTTAGAGATTAAAAGTTTTTGACTGTCGTTCTCCCTGTTCTCTTATTTCTCCCTTCATTCATCAGCAATGTATGTTTTATGTACATTTGAACCCTACCAGAGTAAAAACTACCTGGAATAATATTTTTAAACATGGCTGACTTCCTTTATTTTTTACGTGTCCCTCACACAGTAAAGGGTCAGATCCCATGTTCTGCCAACGCAAAATGCCAATCAATTACATTTTATACCTATTCATGGCTGTCTTGATCTAAACATGTTCGAATATAATATAAATGTAACTCAAATATAATTTCAGTTTCCAAATTTCAATCTCAGAGAACTGTGTCATCCAAAAAATCTTTTTTTCCAAGAAAAAGTATGCAGATGTCTACAAAGATGTACACTGTTGAAAGAAACTGTATAACATTTTTTCAATTTTTTCAAAAACATTAGCTACATAAGAGTATATCAGTGATGTATCCAAAAATAATTTTAGTCAACTGATTTATCAAGTGTTTTCACTATGCCTCATTGGAAAGTATTAACCACCATGGCAGAACACAAAGTATTACGGAATTGAAATTAAACTCAGTTTTTGTGGAAAATAACATACACCCATACATCCACATACACACTTTTCATGTGAATAAGTACAACCCAAAAGGCTGAGAGAACACTTCTCAAATCAGTCTAAAACACAGTTCTGGGATTAAAAGAGTTAAATTAAAGGAAAAAAGGCTTATGCTGAACTATTTAACAGATGATACAGTGTTGTGAAACTTAATATGACACAGTTTTGGACATCTGGATATCCATTCACTTGTATTTTGCTGGAAGCTCTGATTACTGGAACTGAGAGCACATCTGGATTAGACTTGATTTGAGCTAAAATTCCTATCAAAAATCTAAATTATGGTATTGCATATGAGAAGGAGGACACTTTCAAGTGACTTAATTTTACTTTTGGTAGTTCCTCTATGCAAGATCAGCAGATCAATCAATAAGATTGAAGGCAGTGCCTTTAGCACAATTCAAAGGGAATGCTCCAAGACTTAAGACAGTCTCCATGACTTAAGAAAGCAAAATTTACTCTACTATTGCTAGTAGAGGTCCACAATAAACAAGAGGATTTCAGCCATTTATTCCTGACTTGGTCTCAACAGCAGGAGGTGAGACCAGAGCCTGTTATCTATTCTTTTATCACCAGTCCTCTCCAATTCTGTATGTGGGCTGTCCAATGGGACTACTGAAACTGCTGCTTCTATTCACACTCATCCTGAGTGATTCTGTGGTGCTCACTGTCCTAGTTCAGTCTTACACTCCAAACTGATGCCTGGCATGACTCTAATGAAACCCTTCCAGTTAAACAGAACCCTCTTATTGAGTTCATGAGCCCTTGCAGCATAAAATAATTTGTTAATTGGCTGATGCCTTTCCTGATCGAGTCCTCCACTCCCTGCTGTCTTGTGTCCCTGTCTCACATTTTATGCCAAGGATTAAAATTTATTTCGAGGATTAAAACACTTGAGGCAGGAATCATGCTCTCTGTCTGCTTTGTGTTCTAAGCTCATTCCATCTGGACCCAAAGATAAAATTATTTTATTGATAATAGTCTGAAAAATATTCACAGGGTAGTATGGCATAAATCAGCATGACTGAATACTGCAGTAAAAAATAGTAGTCATAGGAGAGGCCTAAAATGAGACATATTGCTGATTTACTATAGAGGATAAATCTTATGCATTAGCTTGATATTTGCTCTGTGCAAAAATAGACTACATTAGCTCAATATTCATTTTTCTTAGCACTTTCAATTTTGTTTTCAGTTTTCATGAATATAAAAAGTCCCCCCAAACACATTCCCTGCGCACAAATTTGAAGCACAAGAAACAAATTTATAATATAATGGGTTGGAGCAGTTAAGCAGCACAGATCTATTCAGAGAAACGGAATAACTTCAGAAATATCTGCTACAGCAAGGAAGCTGGAAAGGCGCAACGTGACAAGAGGAATGCACTGACTTTAGAAGGAATGTGTTAAATGGAGATTTTCAGCAACATGTTCACCGTTTTATGCAGATGTGTGGCTCACATTCTCACAAAGTGCAGTTACATTATTAGGTGCATGTCCTGGGCAGCACTGCCAGGCAAAACAAAGACTTAATTAAAAATGCTAATGCTGCAAGTCGGCTTACAGTACAACACTGATGGCCAGCATTAAGCTCTTTACTGACTATTCATGTCACTGCCTGTATTAGCATGGGCCTTGGCTGAGACTACATCCCCTTGGAACCCCTTTTCAAAGAGAAACTGAAAGACACAGGAACAAGGAAATCTCTCTTATGCACCAGCTCTAGCGTATCAATATTAACAAAGAATGTCATTATGAAACACAGTGCCAGTAACCACTAAAATTGTTGCAGAACCAACCATATAGGTATATGTATGAGGCATATACTTCTGGGTGTATAACTTTAAAAACTAATGCGAATTCAGATAACAATCTCTATTTTGCAGTTTTCACTTCCAAATATTATCATATAAAGCGACTTATTACATGCTAGTTTTCAGAAAATGCTTGATGGTTTTCTCTGTGGAGTTAATTTACTTTAGTTGCCTTTACTTGCCAAAAAAAAAAAAAAAAAAAAAAAAAAAAAAAAAAAAAAAAAAAAAAAAAAAAGTAGGATGATATGAATACAAGAGGCCTTTCATTTCTCATCTGTGTCAGGACCTGTCCTCTCACCCCAATGAGATACGCTTTCTCTTTTCTACCTCTTCAAAGCTAATTTCCTCACAAATATCACATCACAAAAAAAAGTCTTGACACTGTTTTCTCCCTTTAGTATTTTATGAAAAAGGGGAAGTAGCTTTCTCTGATGTATATCCCAGTGTTTTTATATTGTCTCCCCATTTAGGTTTTTAAGCTCCTTAGGACATGAATTACTCCTTATTTCTCTGTTGTTAATGATGATCATGCTGTGGTGGCTTTGCACATGTTAGTGATAGCACAGACCAATTATTTTGATATGCATGACTAGTTAATGAGAAAACATTAGTCATAATGACTATAGACTTGATCCTGAAATATTTAATCAGTCAAAATACCTATTATCATCTCTATGACTGTTAGAGTGAATAAAATCTAAATAGGGATATTAGTAGCAAACCTACTGTTTTCATTTGAACTCCATTTTCAGATAGATTATACTGATTACTGAGTCTTTCCTATAATCACCTATTTAAAACAGGACACAGCTACAGGAAATCTTTCAATAGATTGAAAACTACATAAAGTTAGCAATGTTTCAGATTCCATTATATTTACATTTAGACTAGATGTAATTTGTAAAATGTGGACTGACTGTCAGAGAACTCAGACTGTTTTAGCAATTTGCACTCACATAATGAAAAATACACAGGTAGAAGAGAAAGAAAAAAGTATCCTTCCAACTGTGTTCACTTTAAGGACTTTGTTTGATTCAGCACAGTAGGATGAAAAACATCTGAAATACAAACCCAGAAGGCTCAAACTAGTGAAAATTTCTACATAAAACTAATTTAAAAAGAAAGAAAGTGTGTAGGTTGCACTTCTGGACGCAAAAAAAGAGAAATTACTTATAAAATTTGATTCACTTTGCAAAAATACAACTGATATGTACTGCCTTTAAACTTTTGTCCTCTAACCACTTTTCTTTGTCTGCAAAGATTTCACAGAACACATAGCTTTCCTCCCCAGACCCATGTAGATGCACACATTTATAAACTTTTCTACCTGTTGTAGATTAAAACTATTCTTTATTATGTCTATCTAATGTAGAACATGAAAATGGTATTTATTTAACAGCTAGATTCATCTGAACTGGTTGTGATATATTCTAGTGAGAAAAATTGACACTTACATGGTTTGAGTCAATTCATCCTAAAGTAGATTTTAAAACATATAAACGTGTCAGATAAATTGTGTCTAAAAGAATCTGTTTCTCTCTGCTGTGGGGATTTAGAACCACAAGGTGTGGTAGAAATATCTACTTTGCAAACCTCTAAAATTAGGGAAGATGAACCCTACTTGGTAATGCCATGCAAAAGAACTCGTGACTAAGACCTGAAGAATTCTGCAGTATGGATAACAATATGAAACGGAGTAAACCTGGAAAAAAACAACCAAACCAACCAAATTCCATTGTCTTGAGACTCAAATAGAACTTTCAGAGTGTCTATGAATTTCAGGTAATTAAATTATACTGACTACACAGCTATTTAGAAAAAAAGAAATGGACTTGTCAGTGTTACAAGGACTAAAAATTTAAGAGTTGAAATTTGTCTGAAGAGGGTGTAATGCCTAAGAAGTGGCATATCAGAAGTTACTTGGCAAAGACAATGGAGCACACTTGTCTTTTTAATGCCTTTTCAGTGAAAATATTTGTGTGAGAAAAAATCACCAGGAGACATCTATGAATTAAAATCTGCTAAAAGCATTTGATCTATCTTAAATTACTTAAATTACTTAAATTCAGGATATTAGTATATCAGGCTTTCTCATCCAATCATTATGAAAGAATCACCTGCTTCACTTTTCTGAGCCCCAGTATCATTTACCTTCACTTTCTTTTATGTTTCACCCAAATCCTTCATTATCTTGTTACCCATCTAACTTCTGTAATTACCTTTTTCCTGTCACATTCCCTTTCCTGACCTCTATATAAGCTTCACCTTTCTCTTACCTCTCACAATATGTCTTTCTCTCCTTCAGCTTGCTCTCCAATTTTCAGACAAAGGAGCAAAATTCAACATTAACGCTCACATTAACAATAAGGAGTGAAGGATTCAAAAAGAGAAAAAAACCCAAAACAATTGTGGTGATTCTGCCAGACAGCAGAACATGGAATAAAAAAGAAAAATAAAATCAATCAACCAAACAACAAACAAAAAACCCCCAAACAATAACAACAACAACAAAAAACTCCACTCAGAAATTTCACGAAACTACTGAAAACTTGGCAAAAATACATGGGAGAAAAACAGTGATATAACAAAAAAGTGTTCAAGACTTAAGACTATCAAAAGGTCTCCCATAAAATCTACTTCTTGTGCATGAGGAAACCACTATGCAGCAGTTGTAATATTCCCCACAAAGCTCCACCCTGAGCTGCCTTTCACATCATTGAAGGGACCGAGTCTGACCTGTGGTGATGACAGTGGGCTAGGCATGGTTTATTCGCAGCTGAAGGCAGTGCCTGCTGAGTTTAGACCTAAGCATGTGAAGGGAAGGGGAGATGCTCCAAAAGTCTGCGTGGGTCGCACAGATCATACACTGTAGGCTTCAGTATGAGCAGCAGACCCAGTTGATCACAGTTCCAGCAAGGAAACTAAGAAATGTTTAAAAATTAAACCAGTGGTCATAAAGAAAGTCCATAAGGACAAGGCTGGTTCCACGTGAGGCCAGAAAAACATCCAGACACAGCACACCTAAAAGCATAGCCTGGGGATGCAACAAAGAAAAGGACCTGAACCTAAAGGACCTGAACCTAAAGGACCTGAGCCTCCTGGGCCATTGGGCTCACTGAGGATGTGTGAGGTGAAAACCTCTGACAAGGCTTCCAGCAGCTCCTTCTCACACAGCTCTTTCAATAAAAGTCTGCGCATTTCACAACTGGCCTTTGACACAACAAGCTAAACACCCAAGGAGGAAGGGAGGTTGAAGAAGTCAAAATAATGGCTATTCCTACTGAGTTTCTTCTCTGTATGAGCTCCCTAATTACTTCCTGTGTCCCAAGACCCCAGGCTTACTCAACTATGATTACAACTCAAGTAGTTACAACTATGAAAGGATAGAATCCAGCAGCAACGTTGTTGCTGTTAGCTTTGTTACAGTCTGTCACTCTAATATATGACCTTCTAGAAAAGTTTGTTTTTCAGGGCACTCAAGGAATACATAATGAGGTTGCAAGGATTACAGAAGATAATTGATTTTTCCAAGGTACTAAAACTTTATCCTTGGAAGCAGTCAAGGACTTCTTGGATGAGGCTTTTGACCAAACTGGTCTGGTGGTAGGTGTCTCTGCCCATGGAAGAGGACTGGAACTGGGTGATTTCTAATGACCTTTCCAACCCAAATAGTTCTATGATTAAAAAAGCTTTCTCAGCAGTTTTTAAATAAAAATTATATTGTTACTGAATGAAATGCAATTGTGTTCAAATACATAGTTAAAATACAGAAATGAAGTTCAGGAATAAATGATCAGTTTTCTCAGTACAGTCCCACAACAAAATTGTTCCAGAACTTGAGTATTCACCACCAGAAAACCAGAAATGAACAGTGAAGTCACAAAGTTTGCTAGTGAAATGATTTTTTCAGGGTAGTAAAAATAAGGCCAACCAGAAAAAACACATTGAAGACCACAGAATGCTGAACAGCTAACAGTAAAATGAAAAATTAAATTCATTGCAGATAAATGTGAGGTGATATACATAGGAAAAATAATTTTACCCCAGCAGTGATGGTCTTGACTAGTTTCTATCACACAAAAACAGGATCTTGGGGCTACAATAGCCAGGTCTATGAAAATGTCAGCTCAGTGCTCACTAGCAATCAAAAAAGTAAATTGAATGCTAGGAATTATTAAAAGAGGAATTGAGAAGGAAAAAATCCAACCAAAAACCAACCAACCAAAACAAAACAAACCACCCCAGAAAACAATGTTGTATAAAAGCTGTAAAATCCATTATGTGCTCCAATTTCAGTAGCACATGCAATTCTATCTTTGCTTTGCATTCATAAATTCCACAGGTACATCTTTCACATTAATGTACTAAATAACTTATTAGTGCTTTTATTCTGACATTTCAGTTTGTCACAAAACTTTGTACAATGACAGTGTCGCACAGAAACTGTCTTTTCGAATAACCTGTGCTACTTTTTTTCATTTTCAATGTCCTGCATGTCAGGCTCCTCACTCTGAAGTTCCCACAGAACTAGAATTTTAATGACAATTTACTTTTTTTAGAAATGAAAGAGAGATGAAAAATGGCTCAGGAAAGATGTATCTATAACTAGTTGATGCAATGTTTTTCAATACAGACAGAAAATACCACTACCAGCACTTTTAAAATTGAATTATTTAGTTTCTGCAATGTGCTGTTAAAGACATAAGTAAGTTATCATTTCACTAAAAGAATTAATTTGAGGCAGTTCCTTAGCTGATTTTACAAGTGAAAAGATATATTGACAATATTTCTCTTAAAGGCTTGTCTGGAAAAATGGGAAAGATTGAGTGAAAATGGCAATTTATCATGCTCTTTTATCTCAACATAATGGCATAGTCATTGCATCACTTTTATAAAATGCAGTACCAGGACTATACTGTAAAGAGTAGGAGTGATTTTAAGAAAAAGGTCAGCTTAGAATTTCACATGCTCTGTTCGCATATGCTCTAAATTGGAATGTTGGATATGCAGCAACGCCCTTTTGCATTTAGAAGACAGTTTTGAAAACACAAACTTAATTCAAGAGGTTTCTTTACCTCTTTAAACTATGGACCAAAAGAGTATGGAAAGAAGGGATAGTTTTTCCAGGCTGTTAAAACCAGCCTAGGCATTTAAGCAGTGGGCAGTAAACAGTAGTTCTTTAAAGCAATTCAGTTGTGATACATGCTAAAAGCAAACTTCCTTCTGTAGAGGAAGGAAAACACAGAACAAAGTATTTCAGGAAAAGAAGTAAAGACAGACAAAGAGGAAGACAGAGTGCACTCTAAGCTCAGAGCTTAAACCTCAAAACTCCTCTAGCTCTGCATTAACTAACAGAATTCCCCATCCACAGATTAGCTGAAAGGCAGCAAGATTCATCTCATTAAAGTTAAATGTGCAGAAAATGGAATCATAGTAATCCTCACTGACATGTTTACATGTACAGTCTGCTGAGCATCTACGTCTGTTATTTGATAAGAAGCATAGAAATAATGGTCTCAGACTTTGAAACAGTGATACCAACTAATCCTATCCTTGCAACTCTCACAGATGCCTCAACACATCTAAAAATTCCTCACAGAGAGGTGATGGTACCTATGATGTAGTGATCCCCCTTGCTGTGCCAAGGTACATAACTCTACACAGGAAAGCTTCAGGCTTCAGCTCATGACCTTTCCATATGCACTTTGGGGAGACCCTTTGGGGTGGCTCCAGCCAGATAAACCTGTTGGCTTGATCATCTTCATAAATAACAGGAAAATGCACATTATTATCCAGAAGGAATCAAGTGGCTTCTCTATCAGAATGAATTAAGCTAATGTTGGAGTTTCTAAGTAGATACCTGTCACTTTAACTCTTAATTACCCTTTTTCCTTTAATACAAACCTATGATGAAGTAAGAATGAAGTAGTTTGTAGGCCCTGTGAGCCTTCTCAGTAAGAGATATTATCAATAAACATACGGTTCACTTACCAATATGTTCTTTAATTCATTAATTATTACATATTTTTATACTATATGTACAATGTCTTCAAATGTGACATCAGTATTAAAAGTTCATTGCATTTTAGAACTAGATTGCATAAAAATTCTCTGCTCAAGATGAATTTAAACCAAGTCTTGCTTTCATCCTTCAACCTGTCAGTTTAGGAAACACCCTCTGCCCCACATTAGCATTCCTACCACAGGACCTGTAGAACCTCCACTCCTCACCACCCTATGTTCAGCACAGAGCTTTAGCAGCTGCTTGTTACCCTACTCCCAATTAGAGTGACACCAAACCAGAGGCTGCCAGCTGAACTCTCGGTTGTTCCCCGGGGTGCCAATCAATTAAACAAATGGATTTTGCAGAATGGTTTTGGTGAAGTTAAACAGAAATGCCTAAAGACTATTTTGTACATACAACTTGAGATGTACTTCATACCTGTTATCTCTACAAAACCCTGTTCCCCTCCTGCCATTTCACACAAACCTAAGAAAGCTGATTTGTTGGTTTTCTTTCTTTGCAATGCTTTGCACAGTTTGACAAAGTTTTGAGCTGGAGTTCTCCTTTCTAGTGCTGAATTCTCAACTCACACCATAAAGTAGAAGACATTCCTGCAGACTCTAAAGAGAAAAGATTTCATCGCAATGCCTCCCTACTTCCTTCATCAGTAAGCATTTGATCTCTAGTTGATTCTTTTGAAGAATTACAAATATCTAGAAAACAATCAAGGTATTATATCTACATCTCCAGTACCTAATGCAGATTCCTGTTCTACTCTGTATCTGTGCAGGAGGTAATCAGCCTTGCAGTTCTGCCCTATTTATAGTATATTTATAAGTCATTTAGCCAGAGAAAGAGACTCCAGAGGGGCTACAGGAGAATAGGGATAGCAAAATGAAATATGAAAGAGATTCTACAGAAAAGCAGAATGTTAGATGGATGTTCTTAGATATGGCAATGTTTCATGAAGATGTTTTATTTATCCACATCTAAATATGTGATCAAAACCAGAATTTTGTGCTTGGATAGGAGATATAAAATGTGTTTGTTCACCTCTAGATTTAGTGCACCTGAAAAATTTCTATTACAGATTAGGAGACAAAATGTAGAGGACTGGTAACATTTCTGTTTGAAACAAATTTTTTTTTGCATTTCTATCCTAAATACTTCACAGTGGTTAGAGTTATAAAGAAGACATTGCTCAAGTCAAATATATTAGCTCAGCTATGGCCCTCAAAATGGTCCCAACATGTTAAATTACTGTGAAAAATGCTTTGGGGTTTAGAAACCAGGATACGATGATCTACAGCTATTCATCATATATAGGGTATCAAGAAGGATTAAAATCCTACTAAATTAAATATTAGTAATATGCATAATCACTAATCTGCATCAAATCAGGAATTTAGATCTTAATCTTTCACAGCTGAAAGTAGTGGAGATTTTGCTATTTATTTCATTATTATTAGAATAAACACAACATTCTTTTGAAGAGAACTAAACTTACTTGGGAAAAGTCCCTGATAATGTTAATCATGACCTTCACCTAGCCATATCTTCAGCACAGACTTAATTTAAAATACTACTGATGTTTCATTCAGCTACTCCAAAAATAATTAGTGGAGGCTAATTATTAGGAAAGAGTTGCAGTTGAAAAAAAATTCAGTTGCCAAGCGATACACCTTTAAATCAGAAACCAACTGTTGCCAGTGAGTTTTCTCCCAGTAATACATGCTGAGTATTTATTGTGTGACAAAGCTGAAAAGCAAACTATGGTGAACAAAAAGAGGAACACTGTGGCTACTGCTACTTTAGTTGATCAAGTGAACTTCTGATATTTTTTACAATTTTGGTTCAACCACCTTCACAGCAGAAAGGCAATAAGATAATGTCAGCCAGCACTGAAAACCAGGATACTGGTGCTTACAAAAAATCCTTGACAAGTTGTGCAGTGTTGCAGGAAGCTGAATATCAATGAGTACAGTACATGATGAACAGGCTCAACTTGGAACATGATGTCCTTCTGTTCCCTCACCCTGCACCTGAAGACCCCCTGTCTGTATCCATACATTTCTTTTTCTCTATTCCTGTCTTCCAACAGGTAAATGTCAAGACCCACAGATCTGATTGCTGCAGCAGCAGGGAGGGCATCATGAAAGCTCGGAAAGAGACTGATGGTGCTCAGCAAGCATGGTGGCTTTCAAGGAGCCCTGGGGCACCCTGCTCCAGGATGCAGCTGCCACCTTTGATATTTCAAGCTGCATTTTGCTGAGTGGGAGGACAGTTGAAATACGAACATAACTACATATATATATATATATATATATATATCAATCTCTGCTACATGGGATTGCATTTTGCATGGCCTTGCAACACAGTTGCAGATACTCCATTCCAGAAATGTAGAAAACATTACAGGTAGACAGACTGCCAAAACTTAATCTGAAGAATTCATCTGCAAATACTAGTTATAGCAGTAGTTGATTGTAACTGCTAATATATTAATAATATACAAATGAGAATATATTATATACTCAGAGAATCTTTCATGTTCTTAAGGTAAGACCTGAGGCCAAATACTCACAGACATATCAACAGTACAGATAGGCTTGTAAGATACAGTTTCAGGTGTATCAGTGCATATAAAGATTCATCTTTTTTTGAACTAGCACTTGAAAATGGTGTTTTGAATCTTAAGATTGATGATTAAATAGGAACTTCCCAATTCTAGACACCTCACAAAGAAAATTATGATTCTGAGACAGTAGTTGCACATTAAAATTGGTGCCACAGCACATGTAATCTAGCTAAGAAATATTCCAGTTTCACTTGCAGGCCACTGTAGCATTCTGTTAAGGCAAATCAAGGAAAACATTTTCTTAGTTTATTTCCTTTCAGTTTGATAATTTTATGCTTTAACCTGTCTAGGTCGAACTTTCTGTCCCCTGCCAATAGAATACCAACATTTTGGACATTTGTAGAAAATTTTTATCAATTACAAAAAACAATAAATGTTGATAAATACACATCTTCTCTTCTGTTCCAACTTAATAAAATCTTAATTGCTGGTCATAATATAGCAGTGTACCAATGTGTAAGGAGGAAAAAGGTTTAAGCAAAAGGTTCAGTGTACCTCAGAGTAGGAGGAAAGCAACCCTGCACTGAAGTAGGTATTTGTAAATCCACATAAAGCTGAGAGAGAATCTCAGTTTCTATGATTAGATACTCTCTAAAAGAAAGAAAGAAGCAAACAAACACAAAGAAAAGAAAACAGAGGCACAAATAATTAATAAAACCAACTGCAATCCCAGTTGGCAGTCTGTGAAGAGAATTGGGAATGGACGTGAAGGTCACTACCTTGGCACTGCTAACAGTGGTCACTCATGTAGTGGTGAAAATGGGAAAAGTTCACCAACACAAAGCTGATAATAAAACTCTAAAGACTTTTGGCACAGCAATGCAGGAGCAGGCACTGATTTTATTTCTGCTTTTCTGTGAATAGGAGTTAGAACTTCTGACTTCATTGTCCATTTTCCTATAATGACCATTTTCCCTAAAAAAAAAAAAGAAAAAATCCCTCCACATAAAAAATGCAAAACAAAATCAAAAACCCCCCACCAAACCAAAACCAGAGAATCAATCTTCCCCTGCCGAATACAATGACCTTTCTGTTTCACAGAAGATCAAATTTAGTCCCACTGAAATTATTTGTATTTATAAGGAGAAAGCAGGGTGTGTTTTGCAAAGCTATTTTTTTTAATTTTATTTTTTTACCTTCTACTATCAACAGAATTTCTTAATCTCTTCCATGTAATAACTTTCTATAGCTCAAGCCTTTTTGATAGGTCTATTCTCCCAATGTCCTTGCAGTGCACAGAGAGCTCCCAGTGACAGAAATTACTGTTGAGCACATGACTTGAGCACGGACGCTGATTCCTCATTCTGAGTGCTAAGAGCTCATAACAGAGCCCATGTGGTGCAAGCGCTGAGCTGCACAGTGGCAGCTACTGTTTTTTTAAAATGAACATTTTAAACCTTCTTAGAATGCCATGGGACAAAGCCCTGGAGGAAAGAGGGGAACAAGAAAACTGGTTAATATTCAAGAACCACCTCTTCCAAGATTAGGAGTGCAGCATCCCAACACAGAGGAGGTTAGGAGGACTGCATGGATGAATACGAAGCTCTCAGACAAACTGAAGCACAAAATGGAAGCAAGGACAGGCAGCCTTGGAGGAATATACAGAGGTTGTCCAAGCAGGCAGGGATCAGGTCAGGACAGCTAAAGCCCTGATGGAATCAAATGTGTTCAGGAACATCAGGGACAACAAGAAAAGCTTCCATAGGTAGGTCAGTAATAAAAGGAAGACTACTGAAAATGTGGGCCTGCCCAAAATAGAAACAGGAGAACGGGTTACCTGGGACATGGAGAAGACTGAGATGCTCAGTACCTTTTTAATCTCAGTCTTTACCAGTAGGTGCTCCAGGCGCACCACCCAAGTGGCAGAAGGCAAAGGCACGGACACGTAGAATAGTGTCCAGGTGGAGATCAGTGACAAGTGGTGTCCCTCAGGGGTCACCTTTGTTGGCAACATGGACAATGGGGCAGTGCTGTGGTGCCGTTGAGACACTGGAGGGAGGGGATCCCATCCAGAGGGACGCTGACACTTGAGAGATGCCAAACCTCTTGATGTTCAACAAGGCCGAGTGCAAGGTGCTGCATGCGAGTCAGAGCAATCCTAAGGACAATCACAGGCTGGGCATGGGTTGAGAACGGGTTGAGAACAGCTCTGAGGAGAAGGACTTTGGGGCATTGGTGGATGAGAAGATGACCTGCAGCTTGTGTTCACAGCCCAGAAAGCCACCTCTGTCCTGGGCTGAATCCAGAGAACCGTGTCCAGCAGGGCAAGGGAGGTGATCCTCGCCCTATACTCATGAGACCCCACCTGGAGTCATGTGTCCAAGGGTCAATGTATTGGAGTGGATGCAGAAGGCCAAGGAGATGATCAGAGGTCTGGAGCACCAGTCCTGTAAAGACAAGCTGAGAGAGTTGAGGTTGTTCTGCCCAGAGATGAGAAGGCCCTAGGAGCCCTTATAGCAGCATTCCCATACCTAAAGGGGACTACAAGCAAGCAGGGGAGGGAGTTTTTGCAAGGTCATGCAGTGACAGAACAGGGGAGAATGGCTGTAAAATAACAGAGGGTAGGTTTAGGTTGGATTTAAAAAAGAAGCTATTTACTGTGAGAGTGGTGAGGCACTGGAAAAAGTTGCCAGAGAAGTTGTGGATGCCTCAACCCCGGCAGGTTGGATAGGGCTTTGAGCAACCTGGTCTAGTGAAAGGTGTCCGTGGCACAGAGGTTGGAACTAGATGATCTTTAGGGTCCCTTCCAACCCAAACCATTCCATGATTTTATGATTCTTACTTGTGCTTCATAATTGGAGTCTTTCTGTCAAAAAAGAATCACTCTAAAACTCTATTATCAATGTTTTTACATGTAAGTGATGTTTTCTAAGTGTTACTTTTCATTTTTCCTAGTAACATCAGTAACAAATTCATGTCAACAATTATCCTGAAAAACATAAAATGCATAATTTTTTTTAATCAGTACAGAACATTTTCCACCTACAAATGTCACCTCCAGCTAGTGGTATAAAGATGCAAGTGATGCACTCGCAAACAAAAGTCCATCCACGTTGTCCCCCATAAACAATCAAAATACATTTTAAGACCACAACTCTGTTCCACCCCACTGTGTGACACAGCGGAGCCAGCAAATGTTACTGTTCAATTAACATGGAAGGGCCTTTGAAAACAATAAAGTAATTAGACACGTTCATGAGAGATAATTATGTCATGGAAAGATACGCATTCCCGGAAGAGCTTCAACCTCTATTAGAAAAGAGCATTTTTTACATTTTTCCTTTCAAATTAATTTCACAGACATGCAAGGTGTGATGGGAAAATGGCACCATTCTCATCAGTGTTAAAAGCATATGATATGAATGAGGTCTCCAGCATGGCACTGGCTGCAATAAATTATCAAGTGTGCGTTCTGTTTTCTGAAATGGGCTCAATTTATCATTTTATTGAAAAGGTTCCATTATGCTAATGTCTTATAAAATCACTTTCTGCTGTTGCTAGAAGGTGAAGAGGGGATATCAATTTTTATATATAGAATTTGGAAGTATTACAGCAATGAATTGTCAAGGGTTAATAACACTAACAGAAGATAAAATATACATAAGAGAAAACTTCCAAGGACTTTGTAATGACAAATTTTCATAACCCTACTGGAAGCAGAATAGTTTTCTTAAGCTTAACTCTCCTAAAAGAAATGTTGACAGAATTAGCAATAGTTAGTTTCTGGGCTGAAAAATCTTCCTCTCTTCTCCAATTAACCCTTGAGTTGACACTGGAGACTGCTTTTTTCCAATGAAGATAAGAATAAAAAATACCATTACTGTTCTTATCAACTTGCCCAGATAAATATGAAGGATAATCAGACAGGGGTACGTGGGTGATTATTTGAAAAGGGGAATACTCTTTCTCTTAATAAAACTTTTTCTAGTAAGAATATTTTTACTCTTTTGAATTATTGTATACGAAACAGGAAAGCAGCAAAAGAAGAGAAATAGATTTAGATAGACAATATGTTTGATCTCGTATAATAGCAATTCTGTGGGTTTGTAGTTTGTATCCAAAACCTCTCTTTTTTGCTGTTCATCAAAAAAACATAGTACTGATTCAGAAACATTATCCTATTTTTAACAGGAAGCATCTTCCTAGGGGCATGCCTTCCCTACCTCTGAACAAACTCACAGAGCATAATCCAAGAACGTACAGCATCAAGAGGGATAATTTAATAAATACTGACATTAACAAGCTGCCCAGGGAAGAAGTTGAGTCACCATTCCTGGAGGTAATTAAAGTTCAGATGTGGCACTTAGGGAGATAGTTTAGCGGTGGACTTGGTAGTGATGTGTTAACCTTTGGACTCAATGACCTTAAGGTCTCTTCCAACCTAAACAATTCTATGGCTGCAATATATTTTAGCAGTGGAAAACAAGTGGAGCTGGAGCACTCTAACCACTACCTCATTGGATCATCAATAAAAACCCTTCTGGATCTCACAGCTTCAAACAAGGATCACAGTTCAACAACTTCTGTCATACAACAGTTACCGAACAGCTTGGGAACTTACATTTTTTGAAAAATTCTCATCCAATACATAGGAAATATTTAGTGCAGTTGAGTTAAAATTAAAACCAATGTCTCTTTATGCTATGAAAATGTTATTGGCATACTCTTCTATTAATACACGTGGATTTTTAGACCTGAGATGCACATACTTAAAAGATGGTTACTTCTAAAACACATGTTCTAACACTGACTAATCTAGTCAGGCACAATGTGTAAGCATTTTGCATCAAGTATGTGAGCAATGTGACTACCAGAGGAACAAAGAGGTGTGTAGTTGCACACATCTTTGGCTCAGAGGCATCCACATGACAAAAGCTTGTAAAACAAAACAAAACACGCATGAGAGACTGCAAGTGGGTAGAACATCTCCCAGGTATGGAACACCCATGAAAGGTAGCTGGCAAAACAAAAAACAATGGAACCAGTGAAGAGCACAAAGGAGATTCAGGTCAGGAACAAGTAGTATAAAACTATCAAATAAGAAAAAACAATAGAGAGGAAGGAAGGCAAGTGCTTTAGTTCCAGTTTCTGTTTTAAAAGAGCTCTCAGACTCAATGAACTCAACTTTTGAGACTACAACACATCATTGCAGTGAACATGGCATCAGGTTATGGCATCGTACATTGACAGCAAATTTAAGACAAAAGGTCTAACAGTGAAAGTCTAACAGTTTAATGTATGCCATGAATGCACGGTGATAGCAATTAACAATGAGCAAGACCTAACCAGTAGAACAGAGACAGCTGCCAATGCAGGAATTTTGTAAAAATGTGTTTTGAACTTTAAAACAGAACTGTACATACAGTAAATTTACAGTGTGTAATGAAGACAAATGCAGCCTTGTTTCCCAGAAATTATTTGTTAAAATCATGACTAGTTTATTATTTCTGAGTTGGTGTTTTATTCTGCATTTCTTAAAAAGGCAAATTAATACCTTCCCTTTTCTGGGTGTAGATTGAGCCTCAAATTAGTATTGAATTTAATATTTAAAAGTTCGTAAAATAGTATATTATAAAAAATCTGAATCAAATATAGGCTAAATCACACTGGGCTGCTTGATGAATTTTCATTTAAATTAAAAGTAGTTTAATCCTAATATGAAAGCAAACTATCAGGGTGCCAAATCCAAAAATAAATAGTAACCTAACTAGTTACTTGAATATGTCTACTGAAAGAATACATTGGTTGCATATTAAGTAATTTACTATTTTTTCTTGTACAGCAATATGAATCGTATTCAAATGGATGTCTGTAAAAGAGAACTATCATAAGAATCATAAGAATCAGAAATGTTGTATTAATATTTCAAGAAATTTAAGAAGGTTCATTACAAGCACTCTGGTAATTTTTTTTTAGAACAAAATTTTGATAACTCTAGGAAAAAGGCCTAATTACTAAATGTAAATTGCACTGAATACTGATTTTCCTTCTCCAAACAACTGATTTACAATGCCATGGACCTAAAGTATATTTAATTAATTAATAAATGTTATAATTAACCCACAAGTGATTTGTACACATGCCAAAGGGGAAAAAAAATATACTGATTAGTTTCCTTTGGATAAAAATGCAGTTAAGTGACACAAGAAATTTTAGGAATCCTTTTTGATCTCTTTTAAGGGAATAGTAAATTCTTAGATATTTGGATTTGTAACACAGAAAAGCAGCATTAGATCAGAGCCTCACGTTTCTGAATGACGATGAAAATGTTCTTTCCCCGCTGGAAGCCATTTTGAATGGATTAGGGCTCATGTTTTGATGAAATTCTCAAAAAGGGATAAGAAATAGCTGCCGTTGTCCTCAGCTCAGTTTCGAGTAGTGTTACTCAGCCTAACACCACGTGCAAATGGGGAGGTAGATGTACACCATAACCCTGCCCAACCTGGATCTAATTTGAGATTATAAGGTATATAAAAGTGTGAAGTAATTTTACAATACTTCAGGAGTTACACTACTCATTTACTTCAAACAGATTAGACACAAAAATTGTTATCCTTTTAGGCTTTTTGAGTAAAAGAATTATAATAAAGTGTAATATTAATTACAGGGCACAGAAATTTTTAACACACAGTCATCAGAATATTATTCAAAACCAATTTGTACAATGTCAGCAATTTCCATGGTTAAATTGATATGGGTTTTTTTATTCATCCGTGCTTGCCTCAGAAGTAGGCACAGATCTGACCAGCCACACCCCCAATTGTGGCTTTCCCTTCTAAGTGTTTTTTACTGTCTCTTTCGTGGCATCAGATTCTTACATGGAATGGGCACCAGTTCACCACTTCATGCATCACTGACAATACTGAGGTTTTGGTAATGACAGCTTCATCTGCCTTAACTGATACTCGTTTTACTTGGAAAGACAAGAAGTTTTAACATATATTAAGTTTTGGTAAAGCATTTCTTAACTAGATGGAAAACAATCTCTCTTTTTGCTAGAATTTACAGCTTGGCACACCTGAGTCAGTATATACACGTACTTTATTAACTCTTCTGTGATCAGAAGAATAAGGAAAGATAAGGAAACAGAGGTGCCTTGCATGCAAGCATTTGTAAAAGTCTACCTAATAAACACCAGGATTCCTTTTTGGAACTGATCAGATGAACATTTATTTAAAAGTTGAAAGTAAAAAACCCCTAAGTTATGAGGACCACATCTACTTGATTCAGACAAAATAATAAACCAGCTGATAATAGATTAACCTGGGAATTACATAAGAAACCATTCATGTCAGCTTAATGAAAACAAAATCTGTTGAACTAACTATTTTTTTTCACATTAAAAATTTGCTTGACATGAGTCATACATTTAAAAAGGGGAGGGAATGGGATTCTGCAGTCTGACTTCCTGCCATCCATGCCACTTGTAGGTTGAAATCCTATCTTCATGTTTCAGAAAAAAAAAGGTTCTACTTTTTTTTTAAATAGATAAATATGGAGGATAATTTGCATTGGTGGTTGATCTCCTGGCAAGTTAAAATCCATGTGTGGTATTTGTATTTTCTGGCTTGTACTTTCTAGACAATGAGAGCTAAAATCCTAAGATAGGTGGTAAGATCTAATATCCCCACATTACCAATCTCCACTCCACAGATGTCAAAACAAATAT
This sequence comes from Prinia subflava, assembly GCF_021018805.1. Taxonomy (NCBI): domain Eukaryota; kingdom Metazoa; phylum Chordata; class Aves; order Passeriformes; family Cisticolidae; genus Prinia; species Prinia subflava. Next base: position 76,868,317 of record NC_086248.1, on the reverse strand, counting down.
AAAGCAATCATGACATGCACTTTTGTAGGATTCTCATGACTCTCCTCCAGAAACTTCTAACAGTTCAGACATTAAAAAGTGCGTTATACTAGTTTTAGTTATGCAAGTGTCAAAAGCAGAGAAAAAACATATTTGCCACTTCACTCCACTCTCTTTTCTGTTTATGCTCCCAAACAGTCTATTGGCTTTCCTGAATCTGAAATCACGATGCATTCTCATATTCAGCAGATGAGTCATACAAACCCTTGTGTTTTACAGATTGTTTTTCAGGGAGAAATCAGAGAATCACAGAATTTTTACGGTTAGAAAAGACTTACAAGGTCCTCAAGTCCAACCACTCTCTCTTCATCTCAAACATGTATCTACTGACATGCAACCATTATGGAACATGGTTTGATTTACTCACATTGTGTTTATGAAAGCATTTTGTTCCACATATTGGACAGATGCAAATTAGGAGGGGCTGAGGTAGGATGAAAATCCTGTGCTGAGATTTTTTTCATGCCCACTAGAAATCATGCAATGTTTTCAGAAAAAAGAAACAATGACAACAAAAACAAACAAACAAAACCAAAAAAACCCCAAGAACAACAACAACAAAACACAAATGAGAAGAAAAGGCATTTCTACCACTTTTGTCTGCAAAGACAGGAAACCTGGAATTCTTTGATGAAGAGAATTTTTGCATCCATTTTCATTTTTTTTCAGCTTGTTAATGACTTTCAAACTTCTGAATTTCTCATAGGGAAACACACTGTAGTCTAAAACACAGTGCAAATAAGATGCATCTCCAGACCAGTCAGGAGTTGGTTTCATTACTCACACAAGAGTGGGGGTGAGCTGGGAGGAGGCTGTCCTGTTACCTGCTTCTGCTAGGAGCAAATGATGCCCTTGGTGGAGACACACTGCCAGGCCATAAAGATTTTTGTCTCAAGTGCAGTGGTTCATACTACCTAAGGAGATTGCTTATATAACAGCAGTACAGCATAAAAAGAGTTGCCTCTCTCCTGGTTTTTCTGGTAAAATTTTACATTTTGGCCCCTAAGCATTCACGTAAATACTTTGAAAATACTATTTTTGCAGTCAGATTCTGCAAAAGCTCCTGAGAGAAGCTCTTGTGATGTGAAAATTACCACAAAACTTTTTACTCAAAATTCAAAGAAGGGTAAATAAAATCAGGGCAGGAACACGGGGTCGGTATAACAAATGAAAATACCTTAGGTTTCAGAAAGACTTAAAGTCTCAGTGTTTACTGCTGCAATCACAGAGTAGCTGTGTAGCATGTCAGACTAAACAATATTAATCTAATCAATTAAACTTTTGCCTCTAAATTGTATGTTTAAGTTTGTCATCTACAAACAGAAAAATAAAGATTATACTTCATTCACCTGTCTAGGGTGCTGCTGTAGACTGATCACCACAACCATTCACCTCCTAAGACAACAGCTGGTAAGTATATTTCAGCTACCAGTGATGGTACCTGCTTTCCTCAGCCACTCATTCCCACTAATATCAGTCATTTCATTTATGCCAAAGGAAATATTGCTACACAGTAAAGTTTACTGCAAAACTGATCTTTGGAATAATATTTTTTTAAGTGACTATAAATTAACTCACCCTAAATCCATAAGGAAAAATATAAGTTCCCTATATTGAACAAAGGATTGGAGCTGAACAGAAAAAAGGACAAATTTTATGAATGAAAGTCAAAACAAGGAAAGATGTTAACAGGCTTTTGAAAAGTACTTCCTGTTAACATCCTTTTCCAAAGAACTATCACTCATCAGAGTGGCTTTTTTTTTTTTTCTTCTATGATAAAAAGTCTTCAGAATTTAATCACAGATAAAACTAGCCCATGCATTTGACCAATACATTTTGTCCTCATGCATTCTGCCATGAAAATATTTGCTGCAATAGAAGACACCCATCAGTTTGTACTTGGCTTCACAGAGTTTGTTGTCTGTTTGTCAGTTTGTGAACAAACATGTCACATAGCCCATTTTAGAAGTCCCTACATATGTATGAACTATTCTGCAAAGTCAAGTACAGCTATTAAATCCCTTTACCTATCATGTACAGTACTGAAAAAATAAATATGTGCTAATGTTCAAAAGCTCACGTTTTTGTCTTGCTTCTGAGAGTAAGCTCAGGCTGAAGCCCTGTCCCTAGTTTACCACATTTAAATCAGCATGCACCCCTCTTATCTCATTACTCATTCAGATTGGGAGATGTGGATCATTAAGCCGGGTACTAATTTGCTCCTAAACTGCACTCATTCATCATTAGTTGGCAGTGAGAGGTTGACCAAGTCAGTTGTAGAATACTTCTGTGACCCTCCCATGGATTGTATATTTTCTGCATGAGCTACTTAATAAATTCTCTAGAAGTTATTTTAACAGTTTTAGTAGCCATTTTGTTAAGCAAGATGATTTCTGTGGCCAGGTAAGTCCCAGAGGTATCTGTGTCACATTCACAATTTATTTTCCGTACTCTGGATATGAATGTTTGCCATTATCTTCTGTACTGTGCAAAAGGGGTATTTGTGTACTGTTCTTATAAGAAGATCTCTCTGATGGACTATTATGATAAATCACAACAGAATCTGGTAGTGCACAGAATGATGTATCTTCACGGGGCAGCAGTGTCAGTAAGACCATTGTGCAGTAAATTGTGCCTCAGATTATTTTTCACAATGAAGATACTCTCAGTAATCATTTGGTGGATGAAGAACTACAAATGTCCATAGTATGAATCATCACCATCATGTGTTGTGACAGCAAAACTTTAAAAGTCTTAAATCGATTGTAAATATTTTTTTATAAAATGTATGGGTATGAAAGCATCAAAACAGATTGGGAATTAAACACAGTTGCAAGACATAAGCTGCCCAACATTCTAGTTAAGAAAACTTCTATAATGGAAATTTTACAGAGACTATATTTTGGCTTCTCATAGACCTCTGTGGGTTTTGCCATCTTATAATAATTTATAAAAATATGAGCATTATACAAGTTAGAGACAGGAGCAACACAAGAAATTACTAATTTTATCCACAAAGCAAAATTATTTTCCTAGAAGATACATCAGATGCTTATCACCTTAAAATTGTTGTACATTTTTGTTTAATAAATAAAATGAACCATATATTTGGGGGGCTTTTTCCCTGTGCTATGGAACTAGAACTGTTTACCGTAAGAAAGAAAAAGACACATGTTTAGAAATGTATATTGAAATGTACTAAGTCACTGAATTACCCGATTTTCCAGAGGGAAGTGAAGCACTGTTTCTTCCAGGATCCAGAATAACTGCCAGCCCTGAAGAGACTGATGGGAGGATGCTGGTACTGAGATCTATGCGAGTTAAACTCTCAGGTTCTCTATTCAATGCTTTTAGAACACCCCCAACACAGCTGTCTTCTGTCTTCTCCTTGTTCTGACTGCTCTGTGGACTCTGAACAATATGAACAATGCTCTGCTGGGCCAGGTCACAGTTCTGCAACACAAAACCAAAATCACAATAAATAATTAATTGTGACATAATGGACAAAATCCCTCTATCTCCAATTTGTTATTTGTTAAATGGTCTCCAAACAAATTTGTGGAGAATTTCAGTCTGCAGTAATGGAGTTTAAAGCAAAGTGACAAGTGTAAATTGCTGGAATTAGGATTACTTGTATTGCCAAAAGGGTCACAACACTTACAAGTGCTAAACATTTAACAAAGAAATAGTGGACCAGAGCCAACAGCTCTAAATAAGTCAGGTTTACTGGTATAAAGTAAAAAATCTCCAGAGGGAGCACTACTAAATCAAGCACTACGAATATTCAACACTCAAGAGGCACTTGCACAGATAATGCTGAAACACACTCTTCATGTAGCAATTTAGGGTCAAACTTGATGATCACAGAGAGTTCATGAACAAGCTACTCCAAAACATTTTTATAATCAGAAACAGGGAAGATGATGCTTCTGATGAAGAGTGATACTTATTTCTTCTCTGTAATGTAATTCTCAGTCTAAATCTGGTTTTAGATGTAGACTCAGTATGAGTTTCCCATTCGTTCCAAAAAATTACATTTAACTGTTGACTTTAGATTTAGAGAAAGCCTGTGGAAGATGTCACAACTGTTGTGGTCTTTCATGATAAAACAAAAGAACTGCCAGCCATTTTAGCCCCAAATTAGACCATTTTATGGTCTCACACATACAGAAGCTTCTCCTCTTCAGTCCTCATCAGAGGTGATTCTCAGTCTTTCCAGGTCTTGTGTCTTAGAAAATAGCAGGGTAAATAAGGATCTCATGAAAGGTTTATATATGATATATCAGGATGTCTTTCACAACTTGTTCAGCATTTTCACAATATAGAGCAGAAAAGTAAAATATTCTGTCAGAACTAGAAATTACAGAGATCTCAGAAGACCTATCATTAATGAAGATCTTTCAAGAAAGACTTGCATTGATCTTTCCACAACATATCTTGCATGAAAAATTGTTCTTTATTCAGTGGTACCTTTTGGAGACTCACACCTAATTCTCCAGTGTCATGAATGAACACAAACCTCAGCTGACACAGAAAGTAGGTGGTCTGTCAAAAAATTAATTTTCTAAATCTCTGCAGCATCATTAGGTTGGCCATCTCTGCTGTGAAATGGCAAAATGGACTGTTGAATCCATTTGGAAGAAACAGAAAGAGCTCTGAACCATTTGTCTCTGTATCTACACAATATTTAAAAACTGTAATTTGTGTATGCAACTACTACATGCACTTTTAATTGCAAAATATTCCTTTACAGATATTTTAGTCTCTTTACACCCTCATGCTCCCACATTATCTTCTAACACTTCTATTCTGGTCTCTTTTCTGTTGAGTGGTTTTCCTTCATTCTCTTACATTATTTTTCAGTCTTCTGAAATAACTTCTCCCTCCACAGTTTCTTTCTTATACAATGCAATTTAAAGGACAAAAATCTGGCTTTTGTTTTGTTTTAATTGAATTTTTAATAACACACTCCCTTCTTAGTGAAGCAGTAATCAGCCAGCAGAGATTTGTCAGAGCAAGGACACTGCAGTCTTAATATTCAATCAAAGTAATTATTAGATTCCAACCTTAGAACATTACATTGACATTAAAGGTCTTTTTTTTTTTTTTTTTTGGTACAACTCGTTGCCCATAGCATTTTAACAAGAAGCCCTTAAATAGCTCAATAATTTCATTCATTAATACAATATACAAAACATGCCTGTCACTCTAAAACTTCTCCCACTAAGAATACTGCACCACATCAAAGATTTAATAATCTAATAGAAATTAATAATGAAATTAATAACTAGGCAAATTAGGAGCTCAGAAGTGATTTTCTCAGTTACAGTGAGAGTTTAAAAAGAGAAATAGATACATATGTAAAACCCCACAACCTTGGAACCCCTCTAATAAACTGTCAATCTGTCACACTCTGTTTTAATGATCACCTCTTCTGGCAGTTTCACTTGCTTGAGCAGCCCCTGTTCTGCCTTTCATTTTTTCCTCCATATTTACCGTCCTTCTCAGTTGGTTGTTTTTTTATTTCTTAAAGCTTGCATCAGTTCCCAATTCAGCTCACTGCCTGATGCTGTGTTACAATCACACTGAGGGCATAATGCATATGAGAGAATAAAAGGGATGGAAAGAGCTACTTAAACAAAACAAAATTCCCCCAAATTCCACCACAAACCTTTTCAACCATTCTTGCTTGGTGTACATGTCTATATGCCTGGGTATGTCAATTGATCTTTTAAATGCATAGGTCCTTTTCAGGACCTTTATGGAAGGGCTGACAAAAAAGAACTCCATCTTACCTACTATTCTCTCTGCGGGAATATCAAGAGCTACACACTTCAGAAAAAGAGGTAAAATTAGCTTAGAGCTGATGAAGCCAAGGTTGTGGGTTTCATCCCCTATGGGCCATTCACTTCAGAGTTGGACTCACTGATCCTTGTGGGTTTCCTCCAGCTCAGAATATTCTGTGGTTCTGGATGTGACCACAGCAATAGTGGTTTTTGGTATTTAATAAATACCAAATACCTTAATAAAATACCAAATACCTTAATAAAAATTTTAAAGGACAGGTGAACATGTTGTACCTTAGTTTTCTTCCATTTCTTTATCTAAAACAAAAACAAGCTTTGACAGATTGAACATCACTACTGATGATGGCGTGGATGGTGTAGATAATAGTCTCAGGAAAGCTTAATTAGCAGATCTCAGGATAACTTTCAATGAGAGCAGTAGGAGAAAGAAACAACATCCTTTCATTTTAATCCTGTGTAGATTTTATATGGAAGTCACTGAGCAATAACAAACATGGAACCCAAAGCATCAGTTTTGTAATGTTTTTCTGAGTATATTTGAATTGAATTTGGCTTGTGTTTAATGGAGGAAAGTAATCCTCAACCTTTGTAAAAAAACCCAATAAAACAGTAAAAGAAGAAAATAAAAAAGAGTTGTGACCATATGTTAATTGTGGAGAGATCTGGATGGGAATATAACCAAGCATTTCCCAGAATATGGGTGATTAATGCTTTATAGCAGATTACATTTCATGGACAATAGATGGGCTAAGTCTGAAGCTTTTTCTTTGAGAAAAGAGGTAGAATTCTAACTATTTTGAGAGTTTAGGTTGTGCCTCAGGTTACTATTGTAAGATACAATTGTTTATGTCAATGTCACTTTTGTTTCCTTCATGTATTTGTTTTACGCCTCAGGAAACATTCTTTTGAGTATATCTATTATTAATGATTCTAGCGATATTGTCTTGTCTTATCTGTTGATTCAAATTAATGCCTGTGTGCCATATTCCAATGGGAAATACTGCAAGTATATAAAAAGTAGATTGTGAAGTATCTTCTTTCACTAGAGCAAAGGGAAATGAGAAGATCCAAAATGCATGAAACTCAATAATAAGGACCAGTTCTTTAAAGAAAATAGGTTTTGGCCAACTTGGGAGAATGAATTCATAGCAGAGAAAAAGAAAATGAAAACTTTTTTACATTGAAGCCTTTTAGCCATTTTTTTTTTCCTGAATTTTCAGGTTGAATTTCACAAGGCTGAATCAGCACATCCTGGATGAACAACACAATCTCCTTTGGTGTTTAAATTACTCTGAAATCCTTTTGTTAGGCTCTGGGGAGACCTCACTGCAGCCTTTCAGTACTTGAAGAAGGCTTAGGAAAAAAAAAAAAAAAAAAAAAAAAAAAAAGAGGGACTTTTTACATGGGCAGATAGTGACAGGCCAGTGGGGAACACTTTTAAACAAAAAGATTAGATGTCAGGAAGAAATCCTTCACTGAAAAGGAGGTGAGGCACTGGAACAGGTTCCCCAGAGAAGCTATGGATGCCCCATCCCTCGAAGTGTTCAAGGCCAGGCTGGATGGGGCCACCTGATCTAGTGGGTGGCATCCCTGTCCACAGTGAAGGGGTGGGAACTAGATAATCTTTGTTGTCCCTTCCAAACCATTCTGTGGTTCTGACAGATTTCTCTTTGATATCCTCTTCAAAACATATTTTGATAGTAATACCAATACTGAAAGGAATTTTTTCAGTCTAACAAATTTAAAGCCCACTAGAGAAATCATATTTTCTGAAGTACAATGCACTTTATTTTGAAATGTTTTATTTAAAGAAACAGTAGAGCAGAAAATAGTTTGAATCTGAAGCTTTGTATGTGAACATAAAAAAGCTTGTAGTGTTTTGTCTTGAAAAGGAATTTGATACATTTCCATTTCCTGCTAGCCATGAGTTGGGAGTTTTAAGGTGTTGAGGTATTTTCTTATTGCATATCAAATACAAAGAAGTTCATCACACTCCCCTACCTATGATTCAGTTTGAAATTCCAAATTTTACCCATGAAAATCCCTGGGGCCTATTGTGGATACAGTAACAGTGGAATTGTCTCATTGCTGCCTATTTAGATCAAGCAGATAATAGACTGCCTGATGTCATTCCCTAGCAGATTCACATATGGCCAATGCTCAAGAAAAGGTATTTTCTAGGAATTATCAACAAAACCCAAAAAGCTGGCTTTCCAGTTTTGTTTTATTTTTCCTAAAAATAGCACAACAAATCTCTTCAAACCAATAGGACCTCATGTAAAAGTGTAGATGACACACTGATTTTATTGGGAAAATATTTTTTCAAGGATAATGTAGAGAGATATTAAAGATGACCTTCTAAACAGACAAATAAGTATAGGAAGTTCCCAGAAGAGAGGAGGAAAAAAAAGCTCAGCAAACCTTACTCCACTGTTGCTGTAACCCTTTCACAAGGACAGAGACCAGGTCTCAAAAGCAGCAGAAACAGAAAGGAAATCAATTGGAAGAGGAACACTGTTTCATTCCCTGATCACAGTGAAGGCAAAAAAGCAAGAAGAAGAAGAAAGCAACACTGTGATATATACTTTATTAGATAGGAAGCTAAAGCTGGTGTATTAATGAATTTGAAAGTAGAGACTACCTAAAATAAAAGATACATATATAGCAATAACTTTCTGTTGAGCCATGTTGGTTTAAGAAACCAGAAGCAAGATTTGCAGGAAGACTTAACAGCTTTTATTTGATCAGCTAATACAAAAAGAAAAATCAGCTTCTGGGCTCAGAGAAGCTTATGCAGGTCATGGCAAGGGGAAACCTGAAGGGAAAATTAAGCACTGTTAAAATAATGAAGCAAATCAGCACTGTGATCTGATATCACCATCCATTTGTGTGAGTCCTGACTGCTCAGTGGCAGTGAACTAAATATTTCTCCACATGGGGCAAGGGAAAAAAGCCAGCACACCACCAGGCCTAAATTACATGGACCACTTAGCAGTTAAATTCCAGCAATCAGCAACTACTTGCTCTTTTATGATGCTACGGAATACATCTATATTTCATTTCAGTTCACCTTTCAACACTTCCAGAATTATACATTGCTGTTCTAGGTTAGCATTTAGAATATTGTGGGTGCTAGGCAGCGCCTAGAAGTAGAAGGAGAAATAGATGTTTTATTGAAAGCATCACACATTCAAATAAATGTGAAAAGGCAGAAAAACCTTCACTTAGCAGAAGAGTTAACTCAGACAGATTCAAACTTAGATTTTATTATTTTTTGGCAAAGATAACAGTTGATGTTGAACAAGAGGACATAAGTACATACTGTGGGATTTACTACAGTCCCTCTAGCCAATGGTCCCTCTGTGTAGCAAGAAGCCTTGACTAGCATTTACAAAAACAAAATACCCTGATTTAGAGGTGAAGACAATAGTTCATATATTACAAAGGTTCTGCTCTGAATGACACTCTTCAAAGAGAAGTAAAAGACTTAGGATTTTATACTGACTAGTCCCTTAATGAGTTAATAATTTGCTGGAGATGGGAATGTATTCAACTAAGTCAGAATTCCCCCTCTTCCTTCACTTACAAATCACTTTATGCTTCATTTCCATCTTTTTCACATTATAACACAAAAAATTTAATGCTAATTTCTAGCTCAGTGGAGGGAATGCAGAGTTAATGCTCAGTTAGGAACGTTGCAGGGTTATTACTTTTTGTACACAATCTAAGACCTTAGCAACACTATAGACATATTTCTAAATGGCATTACTAATAAAATGACACCATTAATATGATAACTTTTCTTGAATGCAGATCTTTTAGCATGAATTCCTGAAAGATATATTAACCCTTATAACAGATAAAAAAGTTTTACTGGCAGCACAAGACAGTTTGCAACATTAAAATACCTGCTTAGATTATTGTTATTCCCTTCAAATCTCTGCATAATGATCTGCAAAAGACACAGAAGGCAGCCAAACTTTTTGATATTATGTTTACAAAGCTATTAGTATCTCCACAGTGACATTAAGAACATATCATGAGATATAGAAAGGAAGAGAAATAGTCAAATGAACACTAAATTAATATAAAACTTTTTTCAGTAAATGAACAACTTTTCCCTTCTTGCAATTTCATATGTTGTGCATAAAGAACAACCTATAAACCTGCCATTTATTATAATGCCTGTATAGAAAGCAATAGGACGAGAGGCTTATAATGCTACATTAAGAATGAATACATTTAAGTTCTCATGACCATTTGCTTTTCTGCTAAACACAGTTGAGTGTACCTCATTATTATTTCATCGTCCACACTGAACTACCTGATAGAATTTATACTCTCCAAACCTGTTATCTCCAGCTGTAAACATAAAAAAAGAAAGCTTATTATTTACCAAGTATGGATTGCATTTTCCACTGCTCTAATTTCTTCTCAAGCCACACTGAAACAGAACAAGTAACAAATGTATTCTGTAAAATGTTTGAATAAATTACCTTCGAGCACATTTTGGTCTGGATTAAATGGTAATAAAAGGTATTGTGCTCAGAAAAGGTCTCATAAGCAAACACTGTTCACAGTCTGCAGAGTGCAGCATGACCTCAGGACTGTGGACTACATGTTATTTCACTAACATAAGATCTAATTTTTATTTCCTTTTCCCCTTAAATCCTTTGAGAAGATTTATCTCAGCAAGGCAGACACTGCCAATCTGCTTCCACGTCTGTGTCTTCACTTAAGGCATACATTAAGCATTAGTGAGTGTGTGAGGAACAGGTATAAAAGTGGCCTCACACTGACACCCACTAAGTGTCAGGACATTACTGAGACATAAATTCTATTTGAAGAACTGGAGAGTCGCTTACTTTGCAGAACTCTGAAAATATTTTAAAGACTTCGGTAGTCTCTCATGCTGATGGGGGACTATGGTGGCAGCTAGAGAGCTGCAGAAAGGAATTTGGAAAATTCCCTTCTCCAAAGATCTCTGAAATAATTCCTGTGTGTTCCAAACACTCCCCTGTAGAAAACATTTTTTTCCTGTGAATTTATTGTCTAGTGCATCAAAAGTTGAATAGCTATAAATATTTATTTCAATTACTTCAACTAGTCATTTCACAGATGCCTTTTTCATGCTTTACGGCCAGCACCTGGTATACATCCCAACCAAGGAACACTTTGGTCTTCTTCTTGTCCCACTTCATGCATCTATATATCAGTTTGAGCAGCTGCTATGAGAACAGCTGTAAATAAAGCCTAGGGAGCACCCTATGTGGCCCTGCTTGGTAATTTCTTATCTTCCTGGTATAAACACGGACAAGAAAACAAATATTTTCCTGTGCTTTCCTTGATTTTACCTGAAGATTTGCTTTTAAACTAGCAGTTTCTATCACAAGTGAAAATGGTCTTAGATTTGATTTTTGGGCTATGCCTACAAAAATATTCAAGCAGGATAATGCTGGAAAATATCTGCAGCACAGTTACATATCCAACTGGACTTTGCTTTAGGGCTAGTTTGCCAGACACATAGTCAGATATGTTACAAACGACACAATTGATAGATTCTTCCCAATCCCTAAAGAGGGATCTGTGCCATGTCAGAAAACACACTTACAATAAGTTAATCCCTGTGCCCAGCACGTATAGGCATAGTTTGTCACCTCATTTATTCCCACCCCTTAGGAAATCATGCCTAATTTTAAAAGGGAGAACACTCATGTTGTGGATTGACCTGGCAGGCAGCTAAACATGCCACAGCCACTTCCTCAACCCTCTGCACCCATCCTACCTCTCAGTGGGATTGGGGGTAGGGGCAGTATTGGGGAAAAAAAGTAAAACTTGTGAGTTGAGATAGTTTACTAGGACAGAAAAGAAAGGGGAGAAATCGCAGTAATAATAAATCAAGTGATACACAGCACAAGTGCCCACCCCCCACCAATGGATGCAGCTCAGCTCCTGAGCAGCAGCCCCTGGCCAGCTTTCCCCCTTGTTTATATGGTGATGGATATAAGAGGCCACAGAGTGTGGAATAAATACCCCTGTGGTCAGCTGGGGTCAGCTTTTGTGGCTGTGTCTCCTCGCTGCTACTTCTGCCCCTGCAGCCTGCCCACTGCTGGGGCGGGGTGAGGAGCTGAAAAGCCCTTGACTCTGTGTAAACACTGCTTAGCAAGAACTAAAAGTTCAGCGTGTTAACAACATTATTCTCATCCTAAATTCTAAACACAGCACTGTGTTAACTCTATCCCAGCCAAAATCATAATTACACACTAATAGAAACAAGGTGAACCATGAAGATATAATAGAAATAATTAAAATTTGATATTCAAATGAAAAGTTCTATCCTCTAAGTAAGCCACTTTTATACCTCTAAGTGTGTGATTTCTCAAAAAGCATCTAGCATAAACACAAAACATGACAATAAACGAATCCAGACCGATTCTGCTAAATAACCAACAAATATACTAAACACAGCATTATAAAATGGAGATGAGAACAACTTGTTTAGTCACAGGTGAAAGATGTTTTTGAACATCAAACAAGAGAATGATGACCCATTAAAAAGATTTAAAAAACCTGCTTTAAGAGTGTATTTTACCCATCCCTGGGAGGAAACATTCAATTTTCCCCTGAGGCAATTCAATTCTAATATAGAAATCTTCAATGATATAGCATCAAGCTATGATAGAGAGGTTCAATATTCAGATTTAGTTAGAAAAACATAGATTATTAAGACAAACAGGTTCTTGAAAATGATTTTGAAGGTTTTTGTATCATGGCATTCTCCTGCATACATTCAGTTTACACCATGTCATATGCTTTTCCTAGGCACGTCACATATAAGTGACTCCAAACTCTTTGCTAAGAAGTCTGAAATATTTAAGACCTTTCCACGTGGATGAGAAATCATGTAATTTCAATTCAGATCAAGATACAGATTCTGGAAACACATGTAGGAAGAATATCTATGAGCATTCATGGTGAAGGAAAAAGTGCTGTAAAACTTAAAAGTGCCAAGGTTTCAAGACTATTAAGTTTCATTGAGATGGAGACTTCTCCAAGTCTGTCAGGCTTGTCTGAATAAACAAGAAAGCAAGCAACCTAATTTGCCCTGCCAAGTACTGCAGACCAAAAGAAGTAGCTCTCCACAACAAATGGTTTGTGTCAAGGACCTGACATTTGGGGATACTTGGGGATGTTTTGAGTTTAGTTTACCCCTAATCCTAGCTCTCTTTTGCAATTGAGTTTAATTGAGTTCTGAAATTCATCTCTGTGTTTAGTTTCAATCAAAAGGCATCTACTTTATTTGATCCGAGGATGCTCCTCGATGCAAGCCAAAACATGTTAAATGGGGATGATCAGGAGATCTATTTCAAAAGCTGACTCCTATTCCAAACTAAGACACTAGTCTAGACACACATTCATTTTCTGATTCTGAGCTCTCATCAAAGGCACCAGCAGACATATTTCAGATTATCTGACGGGGGTGTACTACTGCTGATTAAAGGTAATAGCTTTATTAAAACAGCCACAACTGCTGTGTAGTTGCATACTTTTGTGCAGTGATTTGCATTTATCTACATTTACAGGGAGTAAAGGAAATACATAAAGTACCATAAAAAGACTAAATTAAGATCAGCAATTTTTGCTGTCCTCTCTTCAAAACTAAACCACTTCTGTTTAAAAGATTAATTGACCATTTTTTTCCATTGTGTGGAGATTCAACAGGTTTTACTACTGTTAACTTTCTACTGGTGTATCAGGTGAAACCACCACGGTGATTTCCCCAGAGAACCAGACCTGGTTTGGCTAGCTCCACTAAAAATCAATTTTTAAAAATCAATTATTTTAAAAACAAATGTCTTGTTAACAGTTGTGCCCAGAAAGCACATACACTCTTGTGAACTTTCCTTAGTTATAGGAATTAGGGTTTGTAAGCCTGGACTTGTAAATCATCTCTGTCTTAAAGATGAACAAGCTGTACAGTAAAGACACATTTAGAAGCTTATTCAGTCTTACAACAACAGGAAGAAAAAAATGCAAGACAAAGCCAATGACTGTCACACTTCACTAAGAGAAAGCAGCGAGAGTACCAGCACAGCTTCTAGCTGTTTATGACAGGGTTTGTCATGTCACACAGCAAGCATCATCCCTTGGAGCACACTTTTTATCAGACTGGATGCATACTCCAACGGGGAAGATGCACCCCTTACCCTCAGAGCACCTCTGAGCGTTAATTGTGGTTTCATAGTGTGAGAACATTTTCTGGCTTCAGCCAGGGACCAGCTTTAACAGTCCTGGAATTCTCACTTTACTGAAAAGTAAAAAGTGACACTCCTCATATTCCTGCAAGGATCAACATTCAATTTATACTATGGATGCCACAAATTCATCTTCCTCATCTTGCTAAAACTCTTTGATCTTGTCCAGCCTCAACTTAGGTCCCTCTCAAAAAGGGACTAAGAACATTCATGCTAATGACAAAACACAGTCACTTTTTTTTTTAATTTTCTTTTGTTTTCATCCTCATTGCCTTGAGTGAGAAAAGCTCTGAAATTAATTTAATGACAGCACGTGTGTCTTTAGAAGTGCACATTTAAGAGTGATCTGGAGCTTATATTTGCATGATTTTATCCGTGTCCACTTGAATGACGCTAAACTTGGCTGGCTGCAATTAACAGGATAGAAAGGTGAAACCCTTAAAAGTATAGCATAAGTTATCCTTTCTTCAAGTAATCTTCCACTGGAATTGAAGGCAAAAAAGATGTAGAAGAAGCACTGATGGGCTGGTTTGAGTGGATATGGAGTGCCACAGATCTGAGAGCTTCCCTATTTTTCTACCAAATGAAGGAATTTTCCTTATTCATGGCTGGTATATTTCCGTAAGTTAAACACAAAGTAGAGCAGCTAGAAATGTGCAAATTTAAATACATTATTTCTTTTTCTGTCTCTAAAATGTTTAGAAATATGTATTTTTAAAAATTAAGTGGGGAACTCAAATTTATTTTACTTGGGTTCTAGTCACAGTTCTTCAGAGCATCCAGGGCTTTCATACCTTTAGGTAAATTTCAACCAACAAGAATTCCTTTACTTTTACTTTTTTTTTTTACTTTTTTTACTTGTCCTGTGACTAAGAAGGAGAGAGAGAAACAAATTGGGCCAAAGGTTTCAATGTTATCTGCAAATAATTAGGTTCAATGCGCAGGCTTTGGATGCTGGTTGTCACAAGGCACTGCCAGTTTAATATTGTTTTCTAGATATGGAGGGGTGGGGCTTTCACACAAAACAGGCAGGATGAGAGATTCCTCTGCTGGGCTCAAGCTTCATCTCTTCAGATTTTAGCACTGTTTTAGTTGCTCCTGGAGATGCAGCATCCAAGCTGTGTATTCAAGTTTCAGCAAGCTGCACACACTCACCCATGAATGCAAGCTGCCTCAGGGCACTCATTGTTGCTATTTATTACCTCAGATACAGCCACAAGGCACTCCTAAAAATGGTGGAATTTTGCACCATAAAGCTTCATGTATAAAACTCAATAGTCCTGAAAAATCATAGAGGTTCTGCTGCAGGAGTTTGGTGTTCTTAAAGGTGAGAGTGCTACACCTGTTAAGTATGTACTGTCATTTTCTGACAGCAATGGTAAATGACAACATCCCACTTAACCAGGAGACAAAAAGAAACACACTAAGAAGAAGATAAAAAAAGCTGTATTTTCCAAATCACATACTTAATCCATAAAAACTATCATTTGGTGTTTGTATTAACCATAACACATCAGTATTTCAGGAGCTGTGGTGCCACAGAGACCTTGTGGGGTGAGCAGTCCTCTGCCCGCCTCTGGCACCCAGGATGTGTGCAGAACAAAAATGCACAGAAAGCAGACTCAGCTGGGCTTAGGACAAAGCTTAGGTATTGATACACCCACTACTAAAAGCTGTCTTGTCATTACTAAAAGAAAAAGAAAAAGCTAATTTTAGTCTGTGCTCCACAAGCTGCACAAATCAGTGAGTGATAAAGATGAAAACATAGTTATACATATTTAAGTTACACTTGAAGGTTTCTCTAAATGAACATATGCAAATGCTTGAAGCCCAGGGGCAGCTCTTTCTTTCACTCGGGACATTTACTTATTTTTCCAAGCTAATATTTAATCTAGTATTCAGTAAAACATTATTAATTACTTTCATAAATTCCTAACATCCTGTGAGATGTCTTTTCCCTCTGAGCTGCAAAACAGAATCTTCAAATGCCTTCCTCAATGAAGTGCAACAATTTTTACTCTACAGTCCTTTTAATTGTAAGAAAAGATAATTTTTATTTTTTATCTTATTGCTTAATGGTGATCATTGAATTTTAAAGAACACTAAAATATTATACTTTGCTAGGAAGAATAAGCTCAGTTAAAGAACTGGTGTGGACTAGAAGAGCAATTTGATAGCAAGGAAGAGCAATAGGTACAGTGAATGACTCAAAAGGGTCTCCATCTCAACCACCATCAGTAACTTTAAGGGAACTTATAAGAAACTGCAGCAGGCTGTTAGAGCAAAATCTTATACCTAAATTTAGTGTTAGCATCCATTAATTTCCTAGTCTTTCTAGATATTTTTATTAATTGTGCAATACACAGTTTTAGAACACAAATGGAAATATTCTAGGAAATCCACTGCCTTAATCCCAATGGGGCTGATGATGCAGTAGGTGTAGCGTTGTGCTCAAACTACAGCACTCATGCTACCATAACTCCCACTACATCACACACATAAAACAGATGAATGAAAACTTCTAATATCTAGTCACTTTATAGCTATTATTTTAGATGTGCTTATCATGTCATTCACTGATTTTCTCAATCACATCAACAGCTCAAGTATTTTCAAGTATTTCAAGTACTCTTTTGTAGAAAAGTTTTCTCTGGTACTAGCAATTGTACATGACTCACAATCTTTTCCACAGCTGCTCTTCTGATCTGACCTCAAGCATTTGATTATTGTAGCAGCCCTGCAATGTGCCAGGAGAAATAAGAAGAAAAAAAAAAACAACAAACCACTAGGAAGTGTGGCAGCATCTGCACAGGTAGTGTCTAGACTGAACTGTAATACAGTGGGGTGCAGTTTTACTGCTGATATTTCTCTGCTTCATGAAACCCTTTCTTTCCCCTGCTCTTGCAGTTTGTATTTATTTTCCTGTTTGTTTAAATTAGAGATAAAATCAAGTCCCACAAGAAACAAAAATTCTACAAGAACATTGTAGAATACCTGCATAAGTAATTTCTTTCATTGATTTAAACCATTGAGGTATATTTAACAGATTTAAATAAAAAAACAACAAAACAAACAAACAAAAATTAAATAGGGCAGACTTTCCTGGCAGCAGTCAATGTAATTTAACACAAATCCATAGAAGAGGATTGATCTTACTGAGCTTATCTCTAATATGGTTTACAAATACTGACTCCTAGTGTGTTAACATGGGCCCTCTTTGCTCTGGAAAATATTTTTATACCTACTTTCATACCAGATGGGCACCCAAGTATTTTATAAAAGATGACAGAAAAAATACATTATATAAAGCCAAGAAGAGGCAAACTAATATCAAAAACAGAAAAAGAAGTAATGAATTTGCTGAACCAATCACTTATTTCACGACCTCATCATGCTGAAGCTGCCTATCTATTTCAGAACAAGTGATAAATATTAAAATGAAATTTTTTTTGCATGTCTTATCAAAAGCCTCCAATATCAATTGTTTTCACAAATGTTTTCTCCTGCAAGCAGTGAATGCCTCTTCATCAATCTTTTATCAAAAGCAATCTTGTTCTGATTTCAGTCTTATCAGAGAAGGTTTTCTCTCTCTCCTTTGTTTTTTTTTTTATCCTTTCTTGGCAGAAGGTACATGAATATCATTTTACACATGACTGTGGCTGCATCTCCATCAATCAGGAAACAAAAAGTAAGTGTGAAGGATATATCAGGGCACTGCAGAGCTCCAAACAATAGAAATGTACTGACAAAGTAGGAAAGCAAGTGTGCACACCTACATGGATGTGCAAATATTTCTCCTCACAGGGAATTCTTGTATTTCCAGATGTTTCTAAACAGAAAAATTATCTGCAGTGGGGAGTCACCTGTGCCACCCATTACCTCACCAAGGAGACTGTGAGGGACAGACCACAGTCAGCAGTGGAAGCAAGAGGACTTCAGATTAGAAAGACAAGGTTTTCATTTATGTTTTCTTTTTGGACTCAATACCCAACTCAGTGTTCAGAAGTTTTTGTTAATTGACAATAAATTAAATCTAGTAAACATCCCAAGTCCATAATATTTAGCCTGCAAGACTTGCTTGATCTCCTGGAGCCCAAAATACAGTGAGAACTATTTAGTCTGAAGCCTCATTTTAAACACCACCTAGGACTGTGGGGGAAGAAAACATTCTGAACAAATACCACTTTTTCTGCTTCTAAAGCTGGACAGCAACCAAGTTCCAATATATCTGAACCAGAACCTTAGTTTGTACAAATAAATGTCATTCCAAAAGTCTCACAGCACACTGAGGCCAATGCACAGTGACAGAGCTCCAGAACAGAGTGAGCTGCTGCAGCAACAAAAGGTTGAATATATCATGATTTCAGAGACAAACAGGTTGCAAAATTCCCGTTTTTCACTTCTCAGGGGAAAAAACCCCACAATAAACATAAATAAAACCACCTTAAGAGACAAAAGTTAAAAATAAAATTAAATTCATGGGCAAATGACTGAAGCCTTGTGGTTCCCCACACAGAGTGCTCTGCGTGCGTTTGCTTCATAAGTATGCATCGGGTTGTTCCTGCTACTCAGAGAAAGAATCCTGTCTTGAATATCCCAGACAGAGGAGAACTATGGAGACAAAGAACTTGTCTCCATACAGCTTCTCTAGACTTAAGCTGCTCCAACCAGGTTCTCAGCTCCCAGCTGCTAAGGAGAAAAGTTTCACAGCAGGAAAGCGTTAAGTTGAATCGCAGGAGAGTCAAGCCCTGTGCCAGGATCATCACAGATCCCCACCTTGTCACAATGCCTTCTCACATGGGCAATATATGTGAGCACAGATGAAGACAGGCAGGAGGACTCAACCATTAGGCACACAAACTGCTGGAACAAGTTTTAGAACATGTTTTGACCTCATCCTACTCAGCACGGAAGTGGCAGAGTCGTAGCACGTTAGGAGAATGCTGGAGACAAGCTGCTGAATTGGCAGTGCTGACTGTGGGGGTAAAAGATTCCGGTGGTGTGGGGGGGCTATATAGTCACGAATGGCACACAGAAGATGATGGAAGAATGATTTTCCACCTTTGAATACTAAGGAAGCATCTGATAAAAATGCCAGGTATAACATAAGATGCAGGCTTTAATTTTTAGTACAAAATTTTGTGGTTTATTTCTATGTAACTGCCTTGTCTCATGGTGCAGGGAGGTTGAGGGGGATGTGTCTGAGGATTAGAAAATCACCATCAGACAGGGAAGCAGATAATTTATCTCTTAAAGCTAGCACTGTGTAAGGACTCTTGCCCTTTATGCTCTTTATATTTATCCCTGGTGTTTTGCTGTTTTTGATTTAGTTTTTTTAACTATTTTTGTATCTGGCATGATGCCTATAGGATAGATTGGCAGGTTTGGTAAAGACTTTCCTTCCTACATGATGCTTTAGTAACACAAAGGACAGAAAAATCCTCTTTTTAGAGAACACTTAAATATGACAAATGCAAACATTTAACATTTTCATCATGTTCCTGATGAAAAGAGGTAAAATTTTGCTAACTGGAGGCTGGAGAGAAAGTACATACAATGCTTTCTCATCTGGAAGTTACCAGTAGCTACCAGGTTAAGGCTCAAGCTAAAGTTTTCCACCATTTGCTCCTAAGGCAAATCTCTCAAAATGTCTTTCCTTTTGATATTCTCCTCTAACATGGCCTCAGTAGCAGATTTTGCAGCTAATAATAAAGGTCTCGAAGATGTGAGCCATGAAAGTAAATATGCTAATCTTTTAAGAAACCAATAACTTTGTGTCATTATGAAGAGAAGATTAGTCACTAAAACACTATTCCATTTTTCTGCTGACAGTAAGTAAAAAAAAGCTTATTTCATATTATATTTCACTTCAAATCACATTACGAATTTAGAAGATGCATATTTATAATGATCTTTAAATTGCAATGATCCAAAATTGCAATGACTTGTTCTTAAGAAGATTTTAGTGTTTTAAACTAGGACTAGAAAGATAGTGCCTAATTTTATACAAAACAGAATGGTAGAGCCTACTGATGTTATCTTGAGGTTTGTATACAAGAATTGTCATGATAAATATACTTTGTAATACTGAAAAGCATGATGACATCTTTTTCTAAGGAAGAAAATTTGTTAAATTCCTGTAATTTTTGAATGTTAATATATGGATATGCAGAGGACAGTAATTGTACTCTGGTGAAGACCACTTCAGCAAATTTTTGTCATGCTTTGTTTCAGCTCAATTTTTTCAAACAATCTTAAGGTACCAGCTTACAAATACATATAAAGTCCTTAGAATATACGTACAAATGTGCTTCAGAAATATGTGGCATTAATATAATTTGCAATAATAATTACTGAACATGGGGAGAAACTAAAAATGAACCCCATTACCTGCTGTGAAAACTTAATAAACAAATTCTTATTAGACATTAATTTACTTTTTTTTTGAGGTTGGTGGTTTTTGTTTTTTGGGTTTTTTTTTTTTGTCACAGGGATGAGGTACAAAACACAGAGAGGTGTTTAATGAAAATGTCCTGTAGGCTGACAGTTTTATTGTGGCAGTTCCTCAACATCAATCATTACTTTGTTCTGGTTTACATTTTTCATAATATGATGCCACATTTTTAGTATCTGAAATTTATTTATTTATTTATTTCCCCAGCAGAATTCCGAGTAAGGGTCAATGGTCGGGGAAAAAGCTCAGCTGATAGAATTCAGATCCTTGTAAGAATGAGACTAAAGAAAAATGCACTGTTCTTACCCCATTAGAAATACTTCTGATGATAATGAACTTGGTGGTGATTGTACATAAGTTCAGTAACTGGAACAGGATACTGGACTATGAATGTGAGAAAAGGGCTCAGAGCTTAATGATACACGAAGTCCAATAAACAAGTTGTCAGACAAGGACAACAGGATTTGAAGAAAAAGCCTGGGCAAATGGCCACAGGGAGAGATTCCACAAGTAGACAAGGACTAGACACCAAATGAGAGAAAAGGGAGAATGATGCCAAAGTCTGACTGAAAAAGAAATGTGAAAAACAGTCATAATCAAAGAAAATAAAGTCAAAGGCCATGAGAGCACATTTCTTTCTCTAAACCACAATGGAACCTGGAAGCTACAATCTCTGTTAGAAAATATAAATTAAACTAGATGGAAAAGTGCTTCTCGAGCTTCCCAAGTACTTCACTCTCTCCCTCAGTTTGACAAGGGATGATTGTAACATAGTGCAACATTGGTTACACTGCTATTTAATGTGGCAAAGGTCTGTGGGCTATATTAGGATGTATAAGTGATTCCAAATCTGTTACTGATTTCCATTTTTTTTTCCAATTTTCAAGCCCAGTAAGGACATTAATTATTGACCTAATAAATTATATAATTAATTTTTCCCCCTACAGAATCGCTGCTTCATTCAGTAACAGAATCATCTGCGAGATTGTGATTGAAGCTCTTTTCAAAAGATGAAAGAAATATCTTTTTTTTCCATAAATAGAAGGGGATTGAAAAAACAATTGTATCAAGTCCCCAAGTGCTCTTGAAAAAAAGACTACAGAATGTACCCTTAAAAAGTTGTGTTTTGGTAAGTAAGTTAACTTATGTTTCAGATGGGTTATTTAACTGGTTGTTTCAGTCTTCTGTATATTTATCTTACAATATAAACACTGTGCAATAAAAAAATCTTGGAAGTTAAATTATTGTGAAACAAGTTAAAAAAAAAAAACATTGAGAGCCTATCTTTATAAAATCCTGACTATTCTGTTAAAAACAGGAGTCTGGCTGTGTCATTAAGGCTTATAGGATAAACCATGTGGAATACCTATAAGAAAATGTAAAAATTTATTTTTCCTCTAATCCATTCCAGGTCATAGTATATTATTCTGTTCTTTCTTTATTCCATGACAAATGCATCTTGGCAGAAATTATATCTTCTTTTTACACTACTTGGCTGTCCCTTAATGAGGACAGGTTAGGGTGTTTTTAAAGCTTGTATGAAAGACAGCAAAAGCCAAATCATACAGGAGAATGGCTATGATGAACACATTCCTGTTTGTGTTTAAAAGTGATTCCTGTTGGTGTTTAAAACTGATTGAGACAGTGGCAATTTCAAGTGCATCTCTTTTACTAAGAGGTCTGAAAAAAATCGATAATTTGAAATATTTTACCAGACGTAAGAAAAAGTTGGAATTGGCTGCATCATAATTATCTGAGATATATTACTCTATTTTATTTGCTAGATGGTCACATTTAGAAGGATGTTCCTTTTACAGGGCCTCAGCTGTTACCAGGCTGGTATGGAATTGGACACAGATGAACGTACAAATTGTCATTACCACAAACTTCATTAGCAGCTAAGATGGTCATATGTCCATATATCCAGAGTAAACAAAAGAGACAAGATGCAGCTGGCTCAATCCATCATGAGAAAATGCAGAATGTTACAAAATTAAACTGATTCTGAACTCTCTGAAGTCATCTCAGAACAAAGTCTAAATAGTCAAATGACAGCAGTTTGTATTACAGTGGCTGGGTGTCTTAATATTGTACGTCAAATGCCTGTCACAGTTTTCTAATTGTGACACCATGCTCTACAATTCATGCATTTTTATAACTTTTCCCAAACTTAGGACATCTTATAGGGTAAACTATAATCAGTCAATAAATAGTAAGTAAACAAAACTAACATTGAAGATTAAAGGGTGCAAGGCCTCCTGGTTTTGTATTTTTTTTTTTTTAAACAATCTAGCTCTTGTGCTGAAGCCTAATATATGATAATATAGTCCAGAAAATACAAAATCATGTCTGGTAAATCTCAGAGCTACTGGATGCTCCTTAGAAAGTTAATATGAGAGCTTGGGGAATATATGAGAGCTTGGGGAATTTATGCAAACACTGTCTGGGATGGAGAAGAGAACTGAAAGGAGAATACAGGGGAGAACGTGGCAGAACTTCAGAGCATTCTGTGAGAGAATGTCAGCTTTATTGTGTCTGCCCTTGCAAGCCGTAAGGGACATTTTGAATGTCGTAGCTGGGCCCAAGTGCTCCCTGCAGCCCAAACACCACCATGTCCACAGCATGGACTGCATCCTCGTGCTGAGGACACAGGGCTAGCCCAGGGATGAGCTGACGTGTTGGGGATGCCGTCTGCACACCTCGTACGGCAACCCAAGGGCGGCTGCGGCCACCACACAGGCGTGTGGCACTGTAAAGGACATTTGCTTTCACGGGAACATCAGATGACTCATGTGCACACCTCTGCAGAGTCTGCAGGCATCGCAGAACCAAGTCTAAGCAGCTCTGGGAGCTGAGCACAGTGTGTTCTGTAAAGCAGCAGACCACGTTTAGCCACCATCCGTCCTCCCCTCTACCAACACATATTGCTTAATATCTCCTGGTCATTTTCTAGGTATTATGATCCAGTCTGGGGACACAAAAGTTGGGTCTACTGCCAGGTGTTTGCAGGCACTAATTCCTGCTGTTCCAGTCCTCCTCTACACAGGGTTTTTTTTCTGTGAATTGTTTAAGGCAAGTATTAGTTCAGATTGGAAACAAGACACTTCTACATAGGAGATCATATGGGGTTTTTTTCATATCTTGGTTTATAAAATTGCACTTAATAACATTTATTACCTTTTTTGTTCTCCCTGACAGAAGTTATTGTTTCTCTGTTTCAAGGATGCACTCAGCAAAATTGTTATTTTCGTATTTTAAAATGTAATACTTTTCATAGAGAAATCTAATAAAAAGAGAGTCCTTAGCTCTTCAGTTCAAGAGTTCAAGATGTGACCACTTCTTTCAACAAAAGTAAAAAAAAAATCCTAGTGTTGAATAGCAATTCTCAGCAATAACAAAGTAGTACATGGCTGACTTGATATACAGAGGGAGGGAGAAGGACAAAACGTGTCTGAAAAACACTTAAGAAAGGGCTTTTCATTATAATCTAAGCTGGAAGAAATGTAGGAAGGTGGCTAGAGGCGTTTCCATGGGCTGACTTATCTTTTAGATATTATCATGCAGACCTGTTGAAGCCTTTAGATATTTGAGTGAGCAGTTATCTAAACTTTACACACAAGCACAGTAGATTTTTGTCCCAGCAAAGAAAGATGCAGCTGGATAAACATGTATGCTTCAGATTTTCTTAAAATAGCTTTGCTATCTTCCTGTTCACACAATTCTGTTTACTGACTTAAATGTATTACACAGAGAATACAAATCCTAAGCAGAGAAAATTCTGGATCACTTTTTACTAGGAAAGAAAGTGATGGGATTAAAGAAATTATTCAGTTCAACGTCAGTTTTGATGCTTATATTTGGCAGTACTTGAATGCAAGGAAAATATTTTGTTGAGAGAACACTGCATTTTTTTAAATAAGTAAGGTTTAAAGAGTTATGAATGCTAGTGCATAAAGGAAAAGAAGATGGAATATTAAGAAATAGTAACGAGCATTCAAGAAATTATAAACAGATGTTACAAATAATTGATACAGATGTTAAAACCCAGGAAAACTCACAAAGATCAATGAGCAGTCTAATAAGAAAATGCAGTAAGAGATAAGGAATAGAAAATTCAGAAGCATGTGTAAACAGGAAATGAGGGGACAAAGTAGACAGAAATGTGACCAAACGGAAATCCAGAAAGTCCATAGGTGTTGTGCTAAAAATCCCTACTTTGTAAGGTCATGACATAGCCTTTTATTATTTGAGGGCCTCTGATGTAACAAAAGCTGCCAAAAGATTTGAATTATGCCACAGAGACAGAGGGCAGAAGCTAAGTGCCAGCAGACGCTCAGGCTGAGCTGCGTGCAGGGTGGCTGCACCCAGTTTCTGCCACGACACATCGGCGTTGTGGCTCTGTCCAACTCGCACCAACACACCCCGGGCCAACACCGGCTCCCGTACAAACAGCAGAGATCTACCCACTCACGTCAACATAAAAATCCTGCTCCTCTTTGGAAATGGCATTCCCATTCTTCTTTAATTCACACAAGAATGGCTCACCTGATTCCCATATCTTCCTTTCACTGATGAAGAGCTGCATTTTGCCTTCTTTCTTCATTCCAGTAGCTATAATATATAGCATCACATAAAATTTACACAGCTTGCTGGCCTTTGTAGAGATTTCTCAGTGCAGACCTGTATTTTAGGCACCCTGAATTTTGTTGATATGCATACCTAAAAGTTTGTGCAAGTGTAGCACCAGTCAAGTCATCCTCTCCATCTGAATTTGTCTTTTTTTTTGAGGAAGGAAACCACTTCCTTCTCAGTTAGTGTTCTTTAGTTTTCCTTATGCTTCAAGCTTGTTCACCTGCACTGCATGTTCCAGTACAGGACCCACAAAGAGGAATGCAATTTAATTGGAATATCTCTTGATGAAGATAAATAAGATACTCACACCTCTACCTACCTAACAAATGTTCCTGCAACACAGACAATGTAAGTTGGTACTGATTCTAGTTGGAATAAATTCTTATAAATAATGCATTTATATGTAGAAATAGAGGCACCTAAGAGCTCTATGAACTTTTCCAGTTTCCAATGTAAATTAAACACCTAAATGTTTAATCAAATGCTCAAGAAAAATCAAGCAAATTTATAGCAGCAACAGAGGAATTTTTGAGGCCTGGACCAATTACTAGGTTTCTCTCAGCGATATCCAGGGCTGTATTAGTGACATACATTATTTTTTATTTTAATATATTATTTCTCTCATTTATAATCAGACTAAATATAACTGAATACAACAAGAAGACACTAGATCAAAATGTACTTCCCCTTTATAAATCCTCACACTAAATTGTACTGGCAAAAATATCTCACAAGAAATTCCTGAAATAGACTATTGAAAATTATTGGCCAAAGTATCCAGTTTCTCAGTCAAATCTGCTCTGAGAAGAATATAATCATGAAGAGGATATAGGGAAATAATTTCTATTTCCACATCTGTGTTTTAGCCCAGAATCAGATAATTTTTAGAATTTGATGGAATAATTTCTGTTTGTTTCTTTTTTTAAAAAAAAAGAAAGAAAGTTTGGAATCCATTGCATATATTATTGTCATGGTTTGACGCTGGCCAAATGCCAGACGCCCACAAAAGCCACTCATTCATCCTCCCCTGCTACAGCTGGACAGAGGAGAGGAAAATTTAAACCAAGGGTTCATGAGTTGAGATAAGGACCAGTCCAAGGGCAAAACAGGCTCAACTTAGACGTACAAAGTGAGTTTATTACTAATAAAATCAGAGCAGGATAATGAGAAGTAAAAAAAGCCCTTAAAACATCTTTTCCTAACTTAAGAAACTCAATGTGTTGAACATTTCAAAACAAAAATGTTATCTGACTTGGTTGCATAAGGTAGAAATAGCATATGCAGATTACACTGGAAAGTCATTCAAGGCATAGAGCTTAACAACAGAAAGACAGAGAAAACCAATGGTTCTTACAACAACTGGTTTCATGTCTTAAGAGACATTTTGCAAAGGAATTAGCATCCAGACTGTAAAAATGAAAGACTCCTTTAAATGTTATTCACATTAGATTTACACTAGTATTTGCTTCAGTGTTTTTTATGGATTTGTCAACACTGGTGAATGCCTGATAATCCAAATGTTGAAAAACAGGTCTATAGAAATTCCTGCTAAGATGTTAAGCAGAAAAGACACAAATGCCATCACAATGTGATGAACTGTTTTTCTTTTAAAGGAAAGATGGCTTCTAAACATGGAATGTAATTGCACCTGTTATATACATGAGCAACAAAAGCTTGTATAATCTTTTTCAGTTATTACAGACTTTCCTTAATAAATCCAGAAACACTTTAATATTTTCTAATTTCCCATATGCTGGTAATTACTATTAAAATTTAATAGATAGATACCTCTATAAGTGTCAGAGTTTGATGTTTTCAGTTAGTGCTGCTCAGCTCTGACTTTCTTCCTGATTGGCAGCAATTACCATTCTGTTGATTCTCAATATGACCAAACTCTTGTAATTTGACAATTGAAATCTCATGAATCATAGTCCTAATTTTCTGAATGATCAGCCCAACATAAGACTTGAGGGTATCCTTATCAACAGATGCCTATTGGGTCCTCTCAACCCCTCCTCCCTGACATGGCAGGGATCCTGTCTGGACTCCATGCTGAGGATATGCAAAGAAGAAACCAGCAGAAAAATGAACCTGACAAAAAAAGCAGTAATTTTTGCTGGATTAGGGAGTTATACAACACCAGAAAGGAGCTCTGCTTGCTTCCCTAAGAGGTAAGCAATGGGTGCTAGTGGCTTCAAGCAGGGAAAACAGGGGCAGAGGAGGGTGAAGGGAGTTGGCTGAGCCCCAGGCAGTCACAACGAGCTAGACTGGCTCAGCCAAGCATTGAACACAACTTTTCTTACACGGTGTTATCCAGCCTTCTCTTTCTCACACCCGTGCCGCCTGCCAAGCTACCTGTCTTGGGTCTGTAAACAGGCAACTCCCTGGTCTGTCTGGCTTGGCTTCTGCTCAAGTCAGCCATGGATACGTGGTCACTGCACTGGAGAGGAATATTTTACCAATCTCACCAAACAAACAGCCTGATGTAGCTTCTTCCATTAAATACATACATATCCTTTAACTAAATTTACACTTGTGTAAAGATCAGAGAACAATCTGATAGGGGCAATTAAATAATTGCTTGTCTGAGCTCTTTAAACCAGCATCTGTTGACCACTACTGACAGAAGAAGCAGGATGGAAATAGAAAGTCTCCTATTTGAGATACCTCTGAGACTTTTTTGTTAGCTGTACTTCAATCAGAAAATTTAAAAAGGCTAATACAGAAATAAAATCAGAGAACTGTTCAGTATCACACAATAGGCAATTATTTTAAATTGGGAGTATAAACTAGGGGCTGGTTACAAATTATAGGAATATCTTATAGTATTATAAGTAACTTACAGATGATTTCAAAACAAATAAGCAAGAAAAATATAATTCTGGAATTTAATTTTCTTATAATTTAAGACTCCCCCTGTATGAGAAATCCATAATAATATTTTTGTCCCTATCAACACTTACCTGAGTTGACAGGACCCACATCTTTATTTTCTACTTCCTAACTCATTCAGCATCGTCTATCCCTCTACCCCAATACTTTTAATTCTTTTCTTTAAATTAAATTAGTTTTATATTTTGTGTAAGAGCCACATATAAATAGATCTTTGTACATTAAAAACACTTCCACACTTCTGGTATAATCCTCTGATATTTGCACTCAGCATGATTCAGCAACAGGAGACAACCCCTACCCTCAACTTGCTCCCCATATATATAATTATCCTAACACATGGCGATTTAACACTGTGAGACAAAATGATCCCAAGGGTTTTCCCTAGCTGAAAGTCTCCAAGTCCCTGTAAAAGAGCAGAAGGCCCTGGCTGTACAGCATGTGTTTTTATTTGCACTGTATGCTTCTACTGATGTTAGTCCCCATGTTAGTCCCCATGCTAAGCTCTGTCCATACTGTCACACTGTACTAGTTGTCTCACCCAAAACAGTTTAAAGCAGGTACCTTCCTGACTAAACTGCCGTGGTTCCCTAACATCTGTGGACACAATTTAATTAGGGTATCACAGACTGTTCTACTTCCTTAACATGGTGGAATCCTTCTTTTTACCAGAACTGTTGATTTAAAGCAGAGAAAACTCAGCTGCTCCAGAACCAAGCATGGAAAATACATGAGAGGGCAAAATGTCAAAGAAAAAAGTGAAAACAACAACAACACCCGCACAAAAACAAAAACTCAAAACAATAACAACAAGAAACCCCACAAAAAACCTACCAAAAAAAACCCCCAACAAACCCAAAACCCAAAAACAAACAAACAAACCCTAATCCAAAAAACCCAACAATAAAACCACAACAAAAAACCCAGACCAAAACAATATAAAGGAAGCTAGGAGTTTATCTCCCAATTTTGAATTTCTGTTTCACACTTCTTCCTTTCAACAATGTTATGGTAGGAAATAGCTTGCATTTTTTTCTCTTAGGCTACAGTGCCCTTACCACAATGGGACCTGAACAGTGCTTCCAAAAAAACACATCTACAGAGATCTATACACATAACTCTTCAGCTTCTGCAAACATTTTAGAACTACTCATCCTTATGAATTCAGGAGACATCTGACAGAAAAGCCAAAGAGCAGTCTGAGAAGGGCTTAGAATCCGTCCTGTCCTTGGGTCTCAAAGACAACAGTTTTGAGTCATGCCTTGGCAAGAGACATCCAGCTCTGTGTGGTCTCACTGGGACACTTGCTGGGGTATCTAAAGTCAAAATATACAAACACCATATGTACAAATCGCTTCTTTTCACCATCAAAACACTGTGAAGCCTGAGCTGTAATCTGGCAACTGCTGTGACAGACTTAGCATGTCAGAAAAAAAAAAAAAAGGATAAAACCTAATCCAGCTAGAAATACAGAAAACTAAAGTCAACAGAGCACAAGTACTCTGTCTAGAACTCAGGCAGGGTGTGCAAACAGGTTCTCAAAGAGATCAAAAAAACTTTAGTCATCATACCTTTTGGGTTGCCTCTTTTCTGTCTGCTTGAATTAAAAGGTAACAATTGAAGGCTGAACAACAACATAAATAAGGGTTATAGCATACATTGAAAAAAAGCAAAACTTTCCCTCCAGTATGCCAGAAGTTCAGTTTAACCTTTCATCAAGACCTGTAAGAACAGTGAGGATGTTTTGGTTTTCATTTTCAGGACATACTAAAGTGAACCTTGAATTATTTATTTTGGTGTCCATAATAGTGTGTTCCTTTAGCATAAGCATGAAGCATTGTTCATGACTCTGAGATGCCAATAACCTATTCAATTTTAGCCTATTTCACAGCACATCTGTGGAAGGCAGAAATGCTTCAGAAATGGCAGTGTTTAATTTCACAGTGATCATCCATTATGATTTCAACCATGCTCACAAGGAAAATTCCAGTCTATGCAAAAAATGGACTTGCATTACTTACATCATACCAATTGATAGAGACAAAATGGTATTTCACTCATCCCTCATCCCCTTTGTTGTCCCTCCACTTCACACTTACCCCCCGCAGAAAAAAAAAAAAACAAATTTCTCCTGTCCACTTGCCTGGGCAAATGAGTGGGCAAATTTACAAGTTTTTTAAAATGTTGTGGCTATGAACCTAGTAATTTAAGAAAAGAACTCTGAAATTTCTTTATGTTCATTTTAAAAACAAAAGTCTAATAAAAACTTGTGAATTTGGTCTGTGAGACAAACCACCACCTGGAGCTCACTGAGATAAAAAGAGAAAAAGCTTCCTTTCATCAAGGGTCATGCTGAGGGTCACAGTGAAGTGCTAGCAATAACCTGCTGCTCCAGAGACTACCTTAAAATCTTACACCCTTTGCAAAAGAAAAATAAAGACATATATTATCTGTCTGGTGATACCGAGGATTAGAAGACATATTTATGATAAGTCTTTTATGGAAGCATTAGCAGAATTTAGATGATTTCATAAATTTCTTTGAGGAAACAACACCATCAAACTGTGAAACAGAAGTCAAATACAATTAAACAAATAATATTTTGATATGCTATAATGTTAAGGGATACTACCCAAAGGCAAATTCCAAAGTTGTCCTTTTATTAATTGCCTAAAGACTAAAAAGTATTAATGATACTTTTTAATGATACAGTGACGTACACCTTTTACATTATGCAAATCTTAGACCTCAGCTTTAATCTCCTACTTAACAGTGAGAATTGTTCTTGCCTGAGGTCCCTACTACTCAAACTTCAAGAGATTAAAAATAGCTCTCCAAACCTTTTCTTCAATATAAAACAACCTAAGTCTTTATGGAATGGAAAACTGGCAGTAAGGAACTTAAAAAATAACCATGTTCCTCTGCTAAAAAATGCCCTCATTTGAGATATCAACCATTTTCTGTATGGCATTAGAGTCACAAATGTGACTGTGGAGCTCTGCTGAAGCCCAGCAGTCTGTCAGGTGAGCAGAGACTCATGTGTACATAAGCACATTTGTAAGGATAGCAGAATAAATATCCTAATTCACAAAAAATGGAGAGGTTTTGTTTAAGCAATAGATGTGCCCATCTATTGCTGCTTTGTCCAAGCCCCTCATTAAATCAATGGTGTATGGAATAACACAGAGCACACCAGCACCTTCTTTATACTTTGGCAGGCTACTCTAAAGTTGGAAGATGCTACCTTCAGCTACTGTTTAAGTCTGAAAGTCTTGCTCAGAACTGAAGGCTGAACCAGGTTATTGTCTAAGAAATATTATTTCCTTTGAAGTTGAAGGAGGCAAAACAAAAGATAGTCCATAAATTAAGTCCAAAGAAAAAAGTACAATTTTTTCAGTACCCTTGCCAAAAGTGAAATTTTATCCACAAATTCTATTTTACAACATATGTTGTGAGTCAGCACAATGTACACTGAAAAATAAATAAACGTTGGTCATAACTGGTTTGAAACAAGACCAAAAATGCTGAGGAACTAATTAAAAATACAGAAATAGTTTATTATCTAACTCATTTTGGAATGTGCCCGAATACTGATTTTTTTGCAAATTATGTGTTGTGGGGTCAGAAGATATAGAGTCAAGATGTGATGGAAAAATTAGGTAATACAGGTAGAGTGGTTCTGGAAATTATGAACACTTGTGAGGTTTCACCCAAAGAAATAACACCTCAAGAGATTAAAACACCCAATAAAGAAACAATTCTAACCTTGTTGAGGGAGAGAACAAGTTCAGCAGACAGAGCATTTCACTGAATCAAGCACAGCACTGCAAGGAAAGTAGCCTGAATTTCCTTATACACAAGAACTTTAGGCATCTATTATAAGGTGGTCTGTAGTCAAGGACAAGCAGCTGCCACCCATGGCTCTGGCTGGTGCTTGTCTGGTCTCAAAATCACAGCTACAGGTACCTCAAGGGTCTCTAATCCCTTTCTCTATCAGATGAGTATCTTCCAGGCTCTATCCTCTAAACTGTCCAGACACCTTGTATTTCTGTCATAAGACTGGAATGGTCCAAACTAAATCACTCGCTCCTGTAAGGAACTCTCCTCATCTTACCAATTCACTTGACAAAATGGCTTCAGAAGCAATTGCACAGCTACAACTGAGCAGGAGGGTAACGAGAGCAGGACTTGTCAGACACATCATACAGACCGTGTTTGTGCCACAGCTTAAGATGTCAGTCTAAAGCACCCAGGTATCTGCTTTCCTCAGACCACGCTGGGACAGATGAGCTCCATCAGATAGATGAGCAAGAAGAATGCTCCAGCTTGGAGGGGAACTTGGCATGCTCCAGCAGGAAAGCTCCAAGAGACTAGACTATAAAGTGTGTCAGGGACAGGAAAGGTTGAAAGAATAAAAAGAACAAAATAGTAGAAGAGACACTTTAGAGAAGGAAGCTTAAAAGGTAAGCTTTAGAGGTAACGGAGAAAAACCCAGTGTTTTATCACTCAGAGTTGGCTGACACTAAATTGAACCCATCCAGAAGGACACAGTTTAGGAAGAGCAAAAATGTTTATAAATTGCTTTTATTTCTATTACTTTCTACCTAATCACTTTTGAGTTTTCCTAATTTAAAAAACCTGTAGTGAGGAGAAGTTGTTGAGTAAGGGCTACTGAGTGTGTTTAAAAAATATCACCCTTCAGATACTTCAGTATAGAAATAGACCTAGGTAAATCCTAGAACCACCTTTTCAACCAAGCTGGGTGCTATCATATGTTTCAGGAACAAACACAGTAACATTTGCAAAGCAATACTTATGATTTCTTGGTGGACTCAGAGTATTAGGAGTAATTCTCATTTTTACAGATTCCAGCATGAGAGTAGACCTTCAACTTTCAGTGAAGTAGTGCTAGGATTCTCTAGAGCACATTTACTGCAATTCAGTGCACTAAATATAACTACAATTAAAATAACTTGACATGAGAAAAAATATTTTTTTTTATATACGATCTTTGATTTGGTTAATATCAAAAAACCACATATTCCACTGTGAGTTTCCAGTTAATAATTAATAGTAATTTTTATTGAGTTTACTTTTACAAATATTTACTATTTACTATTACAAATATACCCCCAAGAGGGGGTAGGTTTCATTTGCATTTTGTACAATTTTTTCCATTGCCATGAAAGGCAACTCACTACTTGGCTCTGACAAATGCTCAAAGAATGTCATCAAAGTTTTGAATTACATTTGGAGTCTATTTATGATAACTGGGAAAACATTTAGCCTTACATATTGTATCAATAAACATGGAAAAAATGCTGTGCAGGTAGGCTTCATTGAAGAATGAATGAAAGACCTCTATGAAATGAAGTATTCAGCAAAATCTGACTATTCTGCAAAATATTTTTTAAAAAATTATTGCCATGGCCAGCCAATTTTCCACATTTATTTCCTATATGTTGTGAACGTTATTATTTCATTTTGACATATTTATTTTTTCCTATGACAGATCTGTATTCAACAGACAGATTAAATGACTATTCATGTGTTTGACATAAATATTTTAAACATTTCTCCACTGAACATGGAGATATATATATATTCTCTACACAGAAGGAAAAGAATCAGTCAGGTCACAATAAAACCCCTATTGCTTGATGTTCAAATAACAAGGGAGCAGAAAAGTTTGCACTGCCACAGTTTATGCTTTTGCAGTTTATGAGAGGAGACAAATATTCACATCACCAAAATACACTTACATTCAATTTTGCTGAAAATCTTTTTTAAAAAATGATAGATATTAAAACTAAAGATGACAAAAAGAATCACAAGAGTTTCCCCGATAGACTTAGATTTATGATTTTCATAATTCTAAGGGAATTTCAACTGCAGATTTGCTGCTAAGTTAGCAGTAGACAAAAAAATATGGTGAGAATATTTCCAGTGGAGAACCAACACATTTTATGAGAATCAAAGATGACAAGCTCACAAGTTGCAAAGAAGCATAACTTGTACTGTGAATATTATTCATCAGCTTGAAGCCTTTTTCAAAATATGCCAGGGGATAGTACAAGGTTGGCAGCTACTCTCTGGGAAGTTTTATTCTGTCAAGAATTTCACAGATGTGATTATGTTGTGTAATTTCAATACATTTTACCAGAGTCCTTCAGGCATGGTTAACACTCCTCTTAAAAATATATCAACAAAATGGGTGAAGTACTTCAACATACCCAGTGTCACTTACATTAGACTGGCTGAATAATTGCCGGCAAATTAAAACTTCCTACTGAGTTATTTGACACCATTTCCTTATTTGTTACTTGGTGCTACCTGGTTATTAAATGTAGGTCCTCACTATGACAGATTACCATAAAATATGTATTTATCCAGAAGGGTACACAAGAAAAAGCATTATTTCCCTGTCACAGTTGACAAGAGAGAACTCTACTTCAATGTGTTATTCCACAAACAAATTTAAAACATAAGTACCATAATTTATAAATTAAAAAAAAACAGAGTGCCACGAAAGAATGGAAAGTATATTTGTTCTGTGTTTGCATTGGAAGATAATTGATCAGACAAAGCAAGTTCAGTAATTCAAAGAAAAGATCTTAACTATGTTACAAACAAACACTAGAAAATCTCTTCAGTTTATTCTAAGTTAACATCAGGGAAAAGCCATCTCAGTCATCTCTTTAAGGGCTGCACTGTGCTGGTGTGGCAATGCTTGGTCGCACAGGGAGCGGGGGGAACTACAGAAGTGGTTTCTGTGTGAAGCTGCCAGAAGATTGTCTGACAACCTGTCTGTGTCTGACAGACCCAATGCCAGCCGGCTCCAGGATGGACCTGATGCCAGCCAAGGCCAAAACCATCAGTGAGAGTCCTTGGGATAACGATTTGAAAAAGGGGTGAGAATATGTGAGAGAAACATCCCTGCAGACGCTCAGATCAGTAAAGAAGGAATGGAAGAAGGTGCTCGAGGTGCCGGAGCAGATACCCCTGCAGCTCGTGGTGAAAGAGCCATGTCATTAATACCCATGAAGGTCCGTGGTGGCACAGAGATCCACCTGCAGTCCATGGAGGAGCCCCGTATCAGAGCAGGTGAATGCCCAAAGGAGACTGTGACACTGTGGAAAGCCAGTGCTGTAACAGGCTCTTGGCAGGCCTTGTGGATCTGTGGAAACAGACGCCCATGCAGAAGCAGGTTTGCTGGCAGGATTTGTGATTCCATGGGGGAACCATGCTGGAGCAGCCTGTTCCTAAAGCATTACACCCTGTGGAAGAGACCTTCCCTGGAGCAGTTCCTGAAGAACTGCAGCTCATGGGAAGGACCCATGATGTGTGGAGGACTGCCTCCCACGAGATGGACCTC
The DNA here is from genome assembly GCF_021018805.1 of Prinia subflava. NCBI lineage: Eukaryota > Metazoa > Chordata > Aves > Passeriformes > Cisticolidae > Prinia > Prinia subflava. The sequence goes on along the minus strand of NC_086248.1, from coordinate 76,832,863 downwards.
AGGCAGGAGCCTGGAAAGACTGTGGGGAGTACAGTGGCGATGGTGAGACCAGTCCAGACAAGCGGTCACCAGTGGAAGGACACAAGGGCAGGCTGGATGGGCTTCTGAGAAACCTGGTCTAGTGAAAGATATCCCTGCCCACAGCACGGGGTTGGACTAAACGATCTTCCAAACCAAACCATTCTGAGATTCCGTGCTTCTGAGCCCTTCTCCTGAGGAGAAAGGAGTGACAAGCACAAGATGTGATGAACTGATTACGACTTCCCTGTCCCCTTACACCACTGCAGGAAGAAAGTAATAGGTATTAGGAGAAAAGTTAAACATGGGGAGAAGGGAGGGCTAGAGTGAAAGTGGTTTTAAGATTTCTCATTACCTTACTCTGCTTTAATTCAGAATATATTTTATTTTTCCAAGTTGAGTCTGTTTTGCCTGTGATGGTTATTGGTGAGAGATCTCTCCCTGCCTTTATGTCAACCCATGAGCCTTTTGTTCTATTTTCTACTCCCTGCTGAGCTGAGGAGTGAAGTGATAGAGCAGCTTTCGTGTGTCAGCCTATCACAAATACCTAACTAGAGACACCAAACAAGCACTTTTTCTGAGAGATTTTAGAGAGAAACTGAAGCTTTCTTCAGCAGTATCCCATCTCTGTCTGTGGCCAAAAGAAAATACACAATGCTCAGAATCTGTAGCACGTATAAAAAAAAAAAAAGCCTTTTTTCCTATGGTCTGCAGCAGACCAGCAAAAACATTGAACCATGAGATTATTTAAATGAAACACAAATATGTTACACAGGCACAATGATTGATATTTTCTTATGTTATGTCTAAGGAATATTTATAAATTCATTAGTTGCAGCTGCACATCGAATGCTCATATGTCTAAATTCAGGACTGCACCTATCTTGTCATATAGACATTTTGATTCATTCTTTTTGTTCCAACATGAGATAATTTTCCTTCTTTTCCTCCACAACTCTTCAAAAAACAATTTTCACAACCTCATTATGTTTTTAAAAATGTTTCTATAATTACACAAGAAATAATATTGCATGTTTCTTTTCTTGATTTTCATTACTTGAGTGATCACAGAAAGAAAAAAAAATTGATCACAGACAAATTCTTGCAACTGTATGGAAGGAGAAATTTACAATTATAATTCTATTAGGTTTTACATTTGCAATAATTATACATTTCTTAAAGTGTGAAAATCAGCTCAGAGCAACCTGAATTACAATAATACATAAAAACAAAGGAATTCTACATAAATTTCTTCAAGACAAATTACTGTGCTCTTGAATCAGGTCTTATAAAATATTACATCCTGGGCCCTGTCTCTTGGAATATTCATTATATTCCAAAAGCTCAATATAGGTGAAACCACTATCTCATCAAAGTCACAAGATATTTTGACATTTGCTTCAATATGGCCTCAACCCATCGTAAGATCAAAAGATACAAACATGCAGAGAAAAAAAAGCAAAAACATACATAAAACCAGCATTCTTTCTGAGTTTTCTTTATAAAGCAATTTACAGTCTCTCCTTTTATAAACAGCTTTACAATTAGACTGATTTCTCTTTGCAGTAGGAGTAGTCGGATGAAAGATAATGCATCACCAAATCCCAAACATTCAATTGAGGTTTATAGATTTGTGGGTGTGTTTCAATACATTCTTTTCCTTGACCCATGCATGTATTTCAATTCTTGAACAGCTCAAGTCCTCTGATGTCTCAGTGGTGTGTTTATACAATGCAGGACAGTTTATTCAAATAGCCATTCCTGTTAAAAAGTTAAAAACCACCCATCTGGCACATAACTTGATGCCAACTGTTAAGCAGTGAACTGATAGAGGATCATGAAAAAATGCTAATTCTCTTCATGTTTTTGCATGAGAACAGTAGAATGAATATGGAGGCTATTATATGAAAATGATTGAGGCATGCCTCATTAACAGCATCTCCTACTCTTACCTCTGGTCACTGATTCAAATAATGTCAAGGCAACATTTTCAGTAAATGTGTAAGGAATTTGGCAGGTAGATCAGCTTTCTGGCTCATTTTACAAGTGCTTCAAAGTCAAATAATCATCTCCTTCCAAGACTGTTCTCTAAAATGATATCAGACTGGTGTTAAAAAGGAGATGCTGAAACTTGTTTCTGCTTTAGTAGTGGTAAGCTAGACTAAGTGCAAAGGGAGCAAGAGTGATTTGAATCTCTAGAATCGCACCTTACGATATTGATGAAGAGATATTTCAGAGGTCTTTCTGATAGTCTCATGGATTAAACCTATAAATATGTCTATGGGAGTCAGTGCCCTGCTGGCACCACGAGCCCTGACTGCCCCTTCCTCACCCTACTGTGTTTCCCCAGGGCCCAGGAGCCCACATCAGCTCCTGCTCCAATAACTCTGCAGCAGGGCTGGTCTCCAGATCCCCACAGACCTGCCTGGACTTTTCCTAGGGAGGTGCCCAATGCCCAGCACTAGGGCTGCCCATGCCTGGACAGGGTGGGAGCTGGCCCTGGCCCCTGACATCCTCAGCCCTCAGGAAACCCTGACACTTGAATAGCGTATTCTTTAATCAGTTATTTATTTCACCTGATGGATTAAGATAATTAAGTATCATGTTCAAACCATTAACTTATTATTACAAACTGCCCTTAACCATACATTCATTGGAGTACTTTCTCTGGTCAGCCCTGCAAAAGGATGGTTTAGTGGTGATAAACTGCTTGAGACGGCCAGGGTAAAACAACCCTTCAGGAAGGTACAGTAAGACTAGATATTTAATAGCCTTTAGTAACACAGCAGATCCTGTAGACATAGATCCCTATTAGAAAAAGAACAGAGGTCTAAGACCAAAAGACATGAAGCATCCTGGTAGGCCCTGAGGAGGATGGTTACAGGTGCAGGATATTCATTGTTGCTCTTTTTCCCTTCTCCTGTCCACTGAAAAACCCACAAATATTCAACATTTGGTGTAAGTTACGATCCAATTTTTTTTTTTTCATTTCAGTCTTAATGCAAAAAAAAATATTGGTAGATAATTTTCAAAAACACAGTAATTCCTGTCAGTAACAACGAGAATTTTTCCAGGTGCAAATCAGCAAATACGCTGCCTGCTGTGTTTCTATCTTACCAGTATGCTGGGGTAGTCCTTAATGCAAACTTTAAGACTCAGTCTCAGAATTTTGTATTCTGGTATGTACTGTCCTAGTCTTTCTTTCAAAAACAAAACAAAACAACAAACCAAACAACCAACCCCCCAAAAAACCAAACCAACCAAACAAAAAACCACCACCCCCCCAGACCAACAAAACCCCCAGCTGGCCAAAAAGCCATCTATCCGAGCAATCTTATTTTCAATAGTGGCTACAAACAGCAAATGGGAAAAATACAATAGGGAAAGCATATAAGACAGTTCCCTTTCACTCTTCAAATCTCTTTTTATTTTTTCAGCTCAGGGATTTCCAAAGCTTGTGTGAATCCTTCCAAAGGATTGTGTGAATATCTACTGGCAAGATAACATTCTGTCTAGATCATGGCACTACTTTTCAGCTTTGGTGCTGCAAAAGATAGTCATTACAACTGATAATTAAAACTGAAATAAAACTGAAAAAGCTCAAAAAAAGGGGTTGGCTGTTTTTAAAGGGTACTCCAGCTCATTAAAATTTGAAAATATTTTTTTAAACTCTCTCAGAATAAATCTAATAACTTCAAAGGGTACTGAGGAATTCCATTGCAGAGACAGAGACTAAAAAAGTTGACCCCTGATGTATCAAGAATTGTGTGAGATAAAGCAGTCCTGGTATAGGAACCCCCCAAAAATATGCTATTACAAACCTCATTGCTCAGGTCTTCACAGGGCAGTCAAAGCTCAGCTCTATGGAGAAGTATGCACAGGTACTTTTTTCAAAGCTTCACATCTCATTCTAACACCCCAATTTCTGCTTCAGTTTCAATAACTACAGTTTGTGGCTCTGCTATCATACAACTATGGGTGAGAAAACAGCATCATTTTCAAAAATAATAACTTTCTTCCAGATCAAAATCTATGTTTCTCTCTCCATCCAATTTTAGAATGGCACAAGGTCAATATTCCAAAGCAAAAGATTCCATTAAGTTTCCAAACTTTTTTCTTGAAGTAATTCAAGAGATGGCATAATATTAAATATTCATTTTCAAAAGTCCCGAGTGGAGACCAGAAATAATACTAAAACTGTCCGGAGCAGGGCTCTGTGTCTCTGCACATGTCAATCTCTGAAAATCCCAGTTTCTACTCAGAGTTTATGAAAGTCATTGAAATTCCACAATGACAATGACTCCTGCCAGCACAAATTGAGTCTCAACATCGCTCCACAATTTATGTGAGTAGATGATTTAACTTTTATTTTTCGTAATCAAACAGAGATGACAGCATAAAAACTAGAGTTTTAAAGTTGTTAAATATCTACTGAGAAAAATGAAATATTTTTAAAAATCACAAAACATACACAAATTTTTCTAAGTGTTAATTTTTGATTGTATACTATATGCAAATTTCTCTTCATTATGGATTGTCTAGAGAAATAGTTTATATAATGTATTTCAACCCATGGAATTTTTTACACAGAAATTAAATACCAATAAGATGTTTTTATTTTTTTTTCATAACCAAAGCTGGGAAAAGCTGCTAAGATAATATTCATATTCCAATGCAGTCTTAAACAAATAAATTGCTCCTCTGCCTCCATAATATCTCTCTCATTGTCAGTGGCAGCTGGAAGATCAGCAGGTTTTCATCTATTATCATTACTTACTGGGCTTGATGATGATTACTGTGCCAGTTGAGTCTGGGATCAAGCAATTAGTACTTGTAACTGAGAATGTGAGCCTTATCACAGCTTCTGTCACTCTCATGGTAAATGTAAAGATAAAAACATGTTCTGTAAGACTGTATTTAGTGTGAAGTTCATATTCTAATGGAGAACCACGACATGATCCTTGACATGTTACTGAGATATTCCTAAAAATGACCACTATTTAAAATGAGTCTTCTGAGTAGAATTAATACTTTCATAACCTGCAAAAAAAGGCCTTATGCTGAATGATCCAAAACCTGCACAGAAGAAAGGTTTGTCTGGGATCGTGTCTTCCCTATGAGATTTAAACACATTAGTCCTTTACACTGACACAGCACACGATGGCCTCCACAGCATCAGCACCACCCTCACCTCAGACACCTGCAGAAGGACCCTTGGAGGATTTGCTCTGGCCCCGCTCCACTGGGGGGGTGCCCCCATGTCCTGCTGAGTGTCTGCCCTGGAAATGCCCAGGGAGAGAAGACCCAGAGGGAGAACTACACTAAATGCATCACACACAGCTGCCAACTGCCCTTGTCCCTTAGTTGCCTCTCATGCTGTTTCTAGGAATGCTCATGAATGTCTATGATGTCAGAAGGAACCAAAATTCCAACTGCCCCATGCCATTCGAATAAAGTTGTGTTATTACCCACACAATAAGACCACAGTCCTATGAAACATGAGAAAAATAGCATGAGAAACTTCGAAATAAATTCAAGCTATGGCTAAAAAAATCCTGTATACAAGAGATGTATAAGATGATGATACTTCCCTGAAAATTTCCAAATACTAAGGGATGAGAGAAGAAGTACATTTCTTCTGGGAAAATAATATAATATTCTGAATAAACAGAGAAACAAATATAAATGTAAATACCTTAAAACAAAAGCTGTTAAAAAACAAAACAAAACAAAACAAAACCTTGTAATAATTCCTTAGAAGAAGAAAACACTGTTTTAAAACTGAAGAAAAAATCCCCATGTTTCCGTAAAATTTACAATGAATAAACTTTTCCAGTACAGATAAAACTTGAGAATTTTATTCCATGTTATTAAGATTAAAGCAAGTTTATATTATAATTTTTATATTATTACTATTTGTAGAATACTTTCACCAAACTTGTAGTACTCTATCAGTGTGTAGATATTTCTTTAAATTAAGTACAGTAAATTTCAGCTAACTTTAAAATATCAATAATTTCAACTTTGATTCTGGGCACAGGCTTAAGGAACATTTTAATAACTAGCATAAAACAATTATTGTTTGGTTTATACAGCATAATCCATTACTAAGCAATATTTATCACATCTACATTCAACAACTTTATTTCCTACATAGAAACATTACTGAACTGTGGCCACTCCAATTTTACAAATTGGAACACAGCCAGCGTGCCACATTTCTGAGAGTTACACTTTTCTGAGGAAGGTGATAATCACTGAATAGTAAAGCTTCTGGTAAAAAAATTCTATTAAAAATACTTAATCCACTGGACCATGAAATTTTGATATGGTTGTCAAAACATTTATGCCAACATTTATGGCTCCAAATTTTCAGGAAAGAGGAGGAAAGGAAGAAAAAGAAAATACGTTATAAAAATATTTAAAATATTTTTATTTGGAAATGACAACTTTTTCTTTGAGTCAGCTATGACTAAGAACTTTTTCTTGTGACAGAACCTCTTATTAAAATATCTATAAATAAAATATATAAAATCTTGCCTTGGATTAGAAAATGGCTAAAACCCAAAACTTTCCTTTTTTTTTTTTTTTTTTTCAAATTATGAAAATGAGGATATGGATAATGACAGGAAGCTGGAGCCTGAAGCTTAAGTGCATTCCTGCAGTTGATAAAGGACAAAAAAAAAAAAAAAAAAAAAAAAAAAAGGAATCTTGGAATTGACAATGGTTTATCCAAGAGGCAATGCATCATGGAAATCACAATAATCATTTTTGTGATCATCGTAGCACAACTATTGATCTACCTTTTTTTTTTTTTAAGATGGTAATTGAGTTTATACAGCATTAGAGAACATAAAACCACTGGGCAAACAGAAGATTGTTCCTCAAAAAACTTAAAAAGAGATGGAGGAGGACTGAGGCTCTCTCTCTCCAAATCAGCCATTAGCTGCTACTAGGGTGCTCCTAAAAAATATGGAAGACTAATTCTGGCACCACATCAAACGTTACAGAGATGTAATTCTGTCTCTACAATACTGTGCTGTTTTTTTCATGAAGACACTCAAATGCCATCAGATCTGAAACAGAATCAGATTTCCAAACCTCCAAACGTTTCACAAAACGGCATTCCTCATTTTTTTGACTATTACTACTGATTGCATGACTTCCACTGACATTTTTGACAGAATTGACAGCTTTGCAAAACACTTCTATTGTGTAAAATGAGCATTTCAAAGGGAAAATTACTTCACCGTATATAATTAATTTAACGCATTCTCATACATTTTGCTTTTTACAAGAAAGCAGAAGATACTCAATTCTGTTGTTAGAAGCAGCAGCAATTTCATTTAGAAACAAAGAATGCTGTATTTAAATTTCTGCACAATCCCTTCTAAACTAAGCATATTTGCCTTGACAAAAGTACCTTATAAAGAAAGGCACATTGTAATTTAACTGCCTTGGATCAAACAAAGCTAGTGACAGCACCATCCTTATTATGTTGTTCCCATTCTATCCTAATCTGTTTCTAAATAGTGATGAATTTATTAATCTCATCCAAATAGTTTCCACTTCCAAGATATGACCATGTCTTAGTGTCAAATATGAATGAAGTCAAATTTCCATACTTAAACCAAAGCTGTTAAAGTATCACCCAATAGCATATGTGCAGGTGCAGATTTAATACAGAATCTCATTTGCCACAGTTTTCTCAGAAACAATCCTTAGTATCTGAGAGCTGCAAAAGTTGGATCTTTCTCTAGTACGTTTTTTAAAATTCCTTGGCACAGCAGTATTACCAAATATTTTGAATTTAAACACATTTGTATAGATACATTCAGGTCATGTCAGTTTTAATCACCACAGTTTCTAGTTACCACTAAAATCTCTACTATGTCTGTCTTTTGCTATTATTAGTCTTTCAAGATAAAAGCAATTTACACTTCATTATTCTTAGACTCCTTAGGGCATACTTGGCAAATGTAGCATTCTGAATAAATGTTTTATATGCATCATATAAAAATTGAAGGAAAATATCTGATTTCATAACATGTTGTTGAATGCAGGATACAAGTGTTTAACAGCAGAATGTTTTCTTCCAGGTTATGAGTTCAAATTCAACACGAAGCAGAAAAGACAAAGATATCACCGGGTATTAAACCATCTGTGACTTTTATTAAATGAAAGTCACAGATTTTGGATTCAGTCACAACTATTATGAATTTCAGGCCTGGGTCCAGATTCAGTTTTGTCACAAAGCTTTACAGAGTAATTTCTTCATAAAACCTATGAACGGTATGAGGTAAAACATTTCTTTTTGAAACGCATCCTTCTTGGTTTACACTTCACCTGATGAAGAATCTACTGTACTGTAATATCCACTTCACTATCAAGAATGTGTCAGTGCCCACTTAGGTAACAGAATGTTACAAAACACATTTAAAGAAAGAAGACTAAAGCCTTTCAGTGTAGATGGCAATGTAAAGGAATGTCCTTTTCCAACACAGATGGAACAGTGCTCAAAGAAAAAAAAAAAAGCAAAAAACAAAACTAAAAACAAAAAGACAAAAAAAAAAAAAAAAACAAAACAAAAAAAACCAAAAAAAAACCAAAAAACAAAAAAACCCCCCCAAAAACCCAAAAAAACCCCAAAAACCCCACAAACAAACAACAACAACAACAAAACCAACAAAACAAACCAGTACTAATTTTGAGTAAAACACATAGTGAAAAATACATAAGAAAAGGGGTCTGCAACCAAATAAATTGCATCAAACCAGATTCATGGGCTTCATACACTTGGTTTAGACCTGCCCCTTCCCATCAGAGCTTATTGAAAAGAATATATTTATTTTTCTATATTGGTCTTAGGTTTTGGCTGCTTTTCTTGTTACACACACAGGATTGCATTTTTTTAATTCAAAAAATACATTTCAAGTTATATAGCTGAATCCCAGCCTATTCAACAGTGTAGAATATTTTCTTTTAACTGCAAAATAGAGCACAATCTGCTTGAAGTGTTCTATTATAATGCTTTATACATAGTGGCTAATACTTCAGCTACATAAAATGAAATATCAGTATTTCAGTGCATTCCTGTTTGGAGAGCAGAAAGCTTCAATTTTTTTCATGTGTATATAATTAAGCTCTAAATTTCAATTATTTTCTCTACAAAGAAGGTAGAAAGTAGAGATACAAACATCAACTTTCTGCTGTTTCCATGTCATTTAATCAACACCATTTCACAGTCTAAAGTACAAAGGCTTCCTCAGTCACCTAATGGATGAAGTTCTTGTGTTATGGAATATAGGAACATGATTGAAGAGCACTAGCTTTTGCATCATTCAAAAATATTAGTGGAAAACAAGGTACGTGAGCTTTAAAGACTAGGTAAGATTAGTGAGAGGAATATTTAAAATATCTTTCAGAATGAAAAAAAAATTTAAAATGTTTTAACTCAGTAAATTTGATGTAGGCCTATCTGTGAGACTTGTTTGTCTTCTTGAATAAAGTTGGAAAAGTCCTTCCCTAAGTATTCAAAGTTTCGGAAGTGCTTAATTCCAGCACAGGCAGAAGAGAATAAAAAAGATTCCACACGCCTTTGTACCTTATAGTTTTGGTTGATCAGTTGCTAATAAATTAACACTATACAAACCAGTGGGTAGCAAAGGGGTTGCATATATGACACTGAACGTAGACTTTGAAAATTCTGTCTTTCATCTCCACAATATTCTGCATACTAATATATAGAAAACAATATCTTGATTTAAAGCTCCAGCCTCAGGCTGTGCCTTCAGAAACAGCAGTTAGAATCTCTCTGTTAACTGAAAATTTTCAAATACAATTTAGAAGGAAAACAGAGAAAATGTAGAAGAACAGTTCAAAGCTTAAAAAAAATTCTTGTTCAGACTACATACTTAAACACATCTATTACTTTGGGGAGGAATCCATCTATTTGTTTTAAAATTTTCAAGCATGATTTCCTACTTTTTCCTACCTGATTTTCTTTTTTTCTATTGTCCCAGGAAATCAAAAGAAATCCATGTGATTTTTATTTTTTCCAATGCATTTTAGACTTAACTGTATTGCAAACAAATGTTACCAGTTATCCTGTCTATCCAGATGATCTGTTTTCCTGTTCTATATTCCTATTATGGAGTCTCACAGACAACAGACCAACATCCCTACTCACCCTGCCCTTACTCCTACTATACAGTGCTAGTGCATCTGAATGAAAATATTTAAAAAAAAACATATTTTCAACATGCCAAGTAATTCTTAAAAAAATAGAAATTCTCAGATTAGTAATTTATTCCAAAATTTGTATTTAAAAAAATTAAAAAGGTCTCATCTGATAAGGTACTAGAACTCGTATATCAAAATCAGTTCTCATGCATTTGAAAATAAATAAAACACCTTTTTGCTGAAAATAGACATGTTAGTCTTCAGCTGAAAGAATTTTTCAGGAAGTCATGTGTGTCTGTAAAGTGGTGCTTATAACAAAAGAGCCTCTCTGCTACAGTGGTATTGTGTACTTGAGCACATCTTCTACTTTGTTTGATTAGCAGCCAATACTCTGATATAAAACCAATCATCCTTCTATGTTTTCCTTCTACTGAACTGTTTGTTTGTTTTGCTGACTGTAGAGCAGTGCACATGACAGGGCTGATAAGGAATCCATATTTATGCCAGCCTGTGCCTGTGCCTACATCCTGCTTAGTTCTATGGAAGCTGACACAGCTGCAAGAAAGATACTACATAGTTCATTATGTCTTAAAAGAGCTTGCCTGACTAGATCAGTTCATCCTGGCAGTGCTGCTGAAAAACACCTTTATGGATAAGGACTTCACAGTCAAGTCCTCGTGAATGTTCTCATTTCAGGAACCTTAATGAAGCATCACAATTACAGCAGTTCGGATGTTTCTGTTCTATCATTTCATTTTTTCCGTGCTTGATGACTGGCTACTTGAACAACCACGATGCATTTAAAATTCATAAATGGATGTTAACATAATACTAGCAATGAAGGGGTTTTTGCATGACACTGAGGACAAAAGACAGGAGATGAAAAAGGCTTTTCAGGTACAAGATGTGTTATTAAACCCTGAAGCTCATTTTTTGGTGAATTTTCCTTGCCGTCACTTCACAGATACTCTCTAAGTTTAAACACACGTATGGTTTTCCATTCCCCCCTTTCTTTACCCCCTCATATCAGAAACTGAACAAGCCTGACACTTTAAAACTAAAGGAAGGAATACATCATTGTATTCTGTCTAATTATAATTTGCTTCTGTTGAACTTCAGTTTACCTGTTGACTTTGCTTTGGTACTCTTGTTTCTGTTTGTTTTCATTACCAATTCCTTTTACTTTGCATTCCCCCAAAGGCTTGATCAGCAACATGCACTTTAATGGGGAAAATGACTACCTTTTTGCCTTGCAAGATTTAGAAATGGCAGATATAGAAAGTTCCTGTTACAGCTTTTGCTCTGAAGCCAAGTCTTTGAAACAAAACTAATACTGCCCAACTTCAGCAATATTGTTTTGCAACCTCTCTAGAAAACCAATTCTTATAAAACTCACAGTTAGGCTGACATTTCTTGCTTTGCATCCAAAGAGGGACACAAATTTGTTTTCAAAAAGTCCAAATCTCTAGAGTTTAAACTAATTTCAGTCTCCCTGACTACGACAGTCTGTGTGCTGCCTGATCTGTCACACCTGCTGCCAAATCCATGTTCAACTACACTTACACTTCTCAGCAGTGTTCTTCCTTGGACACATTTCAGAGGATGATAAACCTTATTCTTTGCATTACCACTATCAGACATATTCATCCTTAGATTCTTTACAATCACATAGCACATGTAGATACACCTATAATCCACCAATGCTATATATTTTTTTCTTTTATAGCATCATTTTATCAGATGGAGAACATTTCATTCAAATTATGAATTTTTTTAGCATTCCGTAATGTGTGTGTTACTTCCTGCTCTCTTCTAAACATCTCCATGTTTTTTATTTGAGTGTCCTGATATTTTACACTTTCTTGAGTTTGTTTTCAGTCATGATTTGAAAGTCAAGTTTAAAAACATCATATCTTGTAATATCTGTCTTGAACAGAAACTTGATCTCAGGGAGGAGAAATGGATGGGCTCTCCAAGGAGATGCAGGAGGTGCATCGTCTACAACAGCTTAAGTCCAGCTGGGCCCAAACGGTACGCTCACTCTTGAGACCTCCGTATGACCTAAATGCACCTAAATGTCAAATAAATTCCTATTACACAGAAATGTTAATGTGAGAATGCTCTCAGTGAATGATCTCCAGCCAGTGAACACAGTTCAGGTAAAGAACACCATTTGGCCTTAAGAGCAACCTGTAAGGGATACCAAGCCACTAGAGATGGAGAGTCTCAAAGAACTAAAAGGACAAAGGTAATGTCCTGCATATATCACACAGCTACCAGACCCCAAACCCCCTGCAGACAATGTAGCTTCAAAATGATCCCTGATACTTTTGACTTTGACACTACTCTACAGAAGGAAAACAGTAAATAGAATGTACAAAAGACCAATCTCTGCTTTTCAGGCTGGCAAAAGAGCAGCAGTTGTTACTCACTTGCCAGAATTACTCAAAATGGAACAGTAGCATCTAAAGTGCCTGTTGGGAACAGATCCCAGCACTCAAGCCACTCCCGAGAACTGTCTGGGAAGTTATAAGGTTGGAGCCCATCAAAGCCACAACAGAGAGCATGCTGGTAATAAAAAAGCATGGACGGCTGCTCAGCAGTGCTTGAGCCCTTGCCACAGCCCAGCTCCATTCTCTCATAAACATGCAAGCCAGATGACCCGTGTTGATGCACTCAAGTTGTTGTACTGCAAACAGCAGTACCAGAACTGTCTGGTTTTCTAACACCAGGCGTGGTCCTCGTATGCCTGGTGTGAGGCGTGGGCTTGCACGAGACTCTGAAGGACTCAAAGCCAGACTGAGAAGTCTTCAGAAAAGCATTTATTGGCATAAATTTCACCCTTTTTATAGAAGCGGTAGCTTGGGACCCAGTTTTCACATATCAAGACAAGTGTGACTTTTGATATGAGGATTTAAGTTATACAGATCTGGCACAGAAACTATAACTATAGAGACATGAGAACTGATAAAACTGATGTTGCCATGGAACATCCTAGACCAAAAATTATCCAGAAGATTGCTGAAGTTGGATTTGAAGCTGATCTCAGTCTATAATTAAAAAAAAAACAAAAAACAAAAAACAACAACCTACCCAAGAGAGCAGACAGAGAACAAGCCTTTACAGTGCTAAATTTACATTCAAGAGTTTACTATTAAAACATTAACCAAGGATGAGGAGTTTCCTGAGACAAAAAGACTTGTAGCATATTATGTAAAGATATCAGCTAATTCTACTTTAAACATCTCACTGAACTTCACTTAAGAGTGAGGTTCTGGCAAGGTTTCTCCTGTAGCAGAAGCTTCCAAGAATACATGGACAGGATCACGGCGTTTACCTTGAAAGTGTGAGCACAAGAGGTACCAGAGATCCGAAAGTTTATAGCACAAATTGCCAACGGACAATTACAGTTTCTTAGGATTTCAAGCCAATTGAAGAGACCAAGAAATCATATATCCAACACAGATGAACTATACAATACACAATCTGAACACAAAGGACCTAACAAGAAAAATCATCAGTACAGTGGCCTAAGCTGGACAAGTCTTCTTTTGGAAGGATTTAACATTCCCTATTGAACAGAAACAGAACTCAGGCAGTGAGATCAGGCTAGACACCCAATTTTTATATGGCTACAATATGGGAAAATGTACCATGTTCCTTATATGGCCTTAATTTACTTTAACAGCAGCTTCCCGAGTCAGAAATTACTTCCACCCAAAAGGACATACAAAGCTGCATGAAGGAGAGAAAATTTGATAAAGGAGTTCAAACTTAGAGAAAAATTCCCAAATAAATGCAGTACAAATGATGCTGAAGAACAAAATCCAATGATATTGAAGAGATACCTACTATTTAACATAGATACTATAAAAATATCAAGAACATCTCCTGTGCATTGAAAAGAATGTGACTCCTCTGGGGATTTTTAGTCCTTCATTCTATCAGGAGGAAAGGATAAAGGCACTTAGGATGACTGTGACCTAATACTCTCAGAGAATTATTAGGTCACAGACAGATTGCTTCAGATGTGTAGTTGAGTGTACCATGACTCCAGGAACTGGCAGAAAACCACTTACTTTCTAGTTTCTTCTCCAAGTGCTGTCTGAAAGCTAGTTTGGCCTGGGTTTCTCTTTCCCCAGAATTATGCCACTCATTATCTTAGACCCGTTTTAAGGTCAGGTCTAACATGGCAAGAGTAGTCAATCCAGTAGTGGTTGTTTTGCACCCTCAAACAATAGAAGAAAGTATCTGTGGGAGCTGAGACGACCATTTGGGTGAATTCAGTGTTTCACCACAGATGGGTAGAGCTACTATTCTATACATTTTCCAGGCTTCCTAATTCATACTGTGCATATTATCACCAGTGGCAAAATTGTAGCTGCAAAGCTTTCCCCATACAAAACAGTGTCACGGTATCTAAAACACAGCCACATCTTTTCATTTTAAAGGTATTTTGACTCTGCTCATCTCAGTTGCATCATTTATATAACAGATCTGTTAAAATTTATGACCCTTCTAGCAATAAATAATGGAGGTAGTATGAAATTATTTCAGTCAGAAACTGAAGGGAAATTCAATACTGTAAACTCAGTCAACTGGAAACCTGAATTTCAAATCATATGGCAAAATTTATTACAATGAGATCTGCAGCAGTTCTACTATTCATTTTTACCACTTCTATGCAAGTACCCTCTTCAATCAATGCAAGGATTTGACTTTGCCATTTTCAGAAGTAAAATGTTTATTGCTCTTAGGAAACTTCCTTGCCATACTCAGTACCTCTATTCTGACTTCTACCCCATTTGCCCTTTGGAAATTTCTGGAGTGTCTCTAATTTTATTGACTTCCCTGTAAATAAGGTAGTGTTTGTGTTTCTCCAGTTTTTCTAACAAGATAGTGAGAATTAAGGACTGTTACCTGGAAAGCTAGCAGTACTTTAACATGTAGTTTAAGTAGTTTAAATTAAACTAGTAGCTAAACTAGTAGCACTAGTTTAACATGTGTTTGCCATGGAAAGAAAATAAAATATGTCTAGGAAATCTGGGAAAAATTTTAGACATACTGAGTATACAGTTTGCATCATTTAGGGACATGTTTCCCACACATAGATCATAGCTTCTTGTCTGTTTATTTTCCTTATTCTTTCTCATATAGTCACTCAGCTATAATAGTACTCAATGTATAATAAAGTACTCAGTAACTGTTCACAATTATTGGAAACATTTTAGGCAAGAGTCCATAGCTGTTAACCTAAACACAAGTCACTCTTATCTCGTTAAGGCTTGTGAGTAACAAATTACTAAAATAAAACAATAACTAAATAATCTCTCTTGAGGGTTTCAGCCTTGAATTCTGTGTGCAGCTATAAGCTGGTCCAGACTCAACAGGAAACTTGTAAGGATTTGGTGACATTTCTTCTAGCCATACTTCACATCTGATCTATTTTTAAAGCACTGACTTTTGAGCTTACATTTTTAGTAATGCCTTTGGGCTATTTGTTCCCCCAGTGTTAGAAAATATATTTAAGAAAAGTGTTATCCAGCCACAGGTACTATTCTATGGCCTAGGCATGCACACTGAATGAAACCAGGTCTGCAAGTGTGCCAGGATATCTTTCCAGTGCTTCTACTCATTCCTTATGTTGCATTATTTTCTTTACTAATTGATTTTTTTTAATCCCAAAGCAGTGATATAATATTGCTAAATATGTTTCCTGTGAAAGACAGAAATACATTTTTCCAGGAACTATGTCATTTAGGAGCCTGACTTCTCAGGGTAATACCAAACTAAACTATTAGGTGCACTACTAATGCAGATTTTTCTTCATATAAAAGCTAAGAGATTTCTTCTCCAAGCATGCATGGGTTCAATAAAAAAGAGAAGCTATTTTCAATCTGCCTTTGATAAGGAGTTATGCTAATTTGGAAGAGGATATTTTAACCACAGTCCTGAGTTTATTCTTTCTTAATTAAGTACAATAGCTAAAAAAACCCCTCTAAGTCGTTAGGTACTTAAACTCTCTTTTCCTCTTACTAAATAAATATATTTAGCTTACACATGGAATTCTTAGAAAGTCAGCATTTAATTGAATGTTGTTCTCACAAGTTTTTACTTTGAAAGTCAGTGAAAGCAGACAACAGGAAAGGTTGAATATTTTCGAAAATTTCCCCTCAGTTGTGCACATACATCCCAGCATTTTGTGGTGGAAGAAAGGACAGAAATAAAAGCCTGTTTTCATATTACTTTTTTTTTAAAACCTTTACTGTATTAGTTGGAGGTAACTTAATCTTTTTACATGTATGGAAAAATGCCAGGCTGGAAAAGCAGCAGGAAGCAAAAGAACTATCCAACAAAATGCCTGACCAGGTCTCACAGGTGTGTTACCAATCTTAACCAACACAGAGCATGAGAGCTTTGGGGTGCAAAGAGAGTGAGAAATAGGTCAGTGAAAGTTGGATAAGAAATCTGACTTAATTAGATTTAGGAGTATTGTAAACATCACATAATTAGCATGACAAGGGGTACAGTTAAGTGCAAATCCTACCATACAAAGGGTTTCTAAATCATGAGAAAGCCTGTCACTCCAGCTGAGCCATTTAAGTATCCCTACAATCTCAGTGCAAGACAGCTTCCTCTTACTTTTATGATTCCTACTGCAGAGCATAAAATGGCTCAAAAACTGTTTCACAACAAGGTACTGAATGCAAAACAAAACTAAGAAAACTGAATCAAAATATAAAATCTGGATGCTGCGGCATCAACCATGAGACACATAGTTCAACTCACAGTGAGGCCAAGCACTAAATAAGTAAGAATGAAAATAGATTGTTAAGAATACAGCACGGACAACAAAGATTAATTGTACTAATTATATTGGTTTTATTTGTCAGGATGTCTCTCATTTCCTCCCATTTTTCAACACTATCTGAGAAAAAAATGGAAAGCCAAGTATTGTGATCAATATAACGCATTCTTCAGAACTCATGAAGTAAAAGTGAAACCATTCATTATAATTATCAGAGTTGCTAGGAATAACCGTGATAGTGAAAGCCATCAAGAACCATTTTATGTTTCACTCCTTTTCCCTTGGCTTAGAATGAATCTTTTGAAATCCTACTTCAGCAAATGAGATTTTTGTGTTGGGCCTTGATTGCATGGAAGCAGGTCACCTTTGTCTTTGATGTCATTACCCTAAAAGATTGCTGCTTTTATTAGATTCTATTCCTGTTTTTTTCTTATTAAAAAGTTACATTTTATCAAATGACAGTAAATCTAATTCAGAAGACACTGAGCTGACATCAAAATGCTCTGATTATAAACTGCCTATTATAGAACTGAGAAAACATTAAGGATTAACAGTTATTTAGTTACATACTCTGAAAATACTTTTAATCCTCTATTCAACACTGAATTTACTCTTTAGAAATGAAGATGAGAAACTTGCTATTCAAGGAAGTTTAAAAACTCAATAGGATTTTCATGCTCAATTACAGAAAGAGTTTTGCTTTTGTATTTTATCTGGCTAAAAGATGGAACTTCAATGACTCTAGTTGGGAGCCATGTTCTCAAGGTTATCATCTATACTAACAGCAAGTACATAAGCACTATCAAATGAACAAAGAATAAAACTGGATTTACAGAGTTACATAAGATGAAGGAAAGATAAACACAAGCAACAAATCTCAGAAACACAGAAGAAATTGTTTGTTTAACTAGAACAAAAATAATCATTTATTAGTAGGAAAGCACTTTTGGTTAGTTTTGCGGTTGGATTGTGCTTTCAGCATAAAGCCAAACATACCAACATTTCTAGACCATATTTTCTGTAGACTGAAATACTATAAGCTAACCTTTGCTATGATCATTCTGAATAATTTTACAGTTTTTCTTCTATTTAATATTTAGTTGGTATTATACTACATCTTTTCTACTCACCCACATTTTCATTATGTAGATTTTCTATTAAGTGATAAAACATTGAAATATTTTCTGTTCACATCTTGCATGAGTGCTCACCTCAAAGAGCTCCACGAACTTTTTTTCAAAATGATAAAAATACAATGGATTAGAAAGTAAAAGACTGAAAAGAAGAGAATACAAATATAGAAAAAACCCAACAATCATCTGTACATGAATTGAAGATCTAATCTGTTTTAAATGCCAAAGGAATCACTGTCACAGTAACTGTCAAAGATATTTATCAACTGGAACTTTAAATCAATGTCTTAATTATTACTTATAAACAACTGTATATCAGATTAGCCTCTATCCTCCCCTAATTCAATGACAAAACTAATAACTTTGCTTAGTTCTCTGTGTTCATTGAAAACTTAAAAGTGTATTTCAAGATTTTTCTTACAGTTTATGCTTTATTTCCTTTTATGTTCCTTTATTTTTGGACTTACAGACTTACAGAAAGTGCAGTTTGGCTATTAATTTTATAATACCTACTGTTGCTTAAGGTGTTTTGAAATGTTAAAAAAAAAAAGTTATTTTCACAGTCTAGTCTTATATACTAATGGGAAAGAAGCTTCAAGTCAACATTTTTATCACAGAGGTATTTTCTCAAGTTTTGAAGAAGGAGTTCCTAAAATAAAATTACTAAAAGAACAAAATCATAGTGTGAGCAATAGCAAAGCCTTCTGGAAGTGCTCAGTCCCTAATTCCATCGTCTGACCATCTGGTAACACCACCTCATGTTCTACAAAAACATTCATTTTGTCCAATACCTGGACACTGTCCCATCTAGTTTCCCAGAATGGGAACTGGTGATGACTGACAACATCCTGGTTTTGCTTGATCCTGCAGTACAGCGTACAAACCTGGTTGGTGGAAAGTCACTACTTTGCTATGTCACCATATGCTTCCCAGCAGGAGAGGCTGGAGAAGTGAATTTGCATATGAAAAAACTCAAGCCTTCTGTTTAACTTAAGGGTTCAGACTCTGAAAAAGGATAGGGTTTTTTTTTGAAAATGATGCTCCGAAGGCAGCCAAAGAAAGAAATAATCAAAAATGACATTATTTTCTGATGCTCAATGAAAGAAATAGAAAACAAAATGAAAACAACAACAACAAAAAAGACAAACTTTTACTCTTTGAAAGTATCTTTTACTAACTTTGCTGTTTGCTGTCAGCATATAACAGCTGACATCACAATACCTGCCACTCATCAACATCTCAGGAGTGATATGTGTGATATACAGTCCTTTTGTGTTTGTAAAATGATGAAACACTAACACTGTTGCACACAGAATGAAGGATGCTTCCAGCCATCCCAACTTCAAATATACTGAGGAAAAAAGTGTTACGAAATTTATGTGAACATGAAAAATTCCAGCACTTCAGAATCCCTTCTGTTATTAATTTGGATAGGTAAATAATTGAATTTCATGCTGCTACAAATTTTCAAAAGGTCACAGATTGAAAAAACCAAACCTATGAATAACTGTAGAAGTTGTCAGGTTTGAAGCTAGAGATTTTGGCAGCCAGGATGGGTGCAGCTGTAGCTCTGGCTACCTAACAAGTTGTGATAAATAGCTTAGACACTTGGGAGACTAAGGCTTTAAAGAGAAAATGGGCCTTTTTCTTTCCAATATGAAGTCTGGAAAGGGAATTCTGAATGGGAGCCAGCTCTTCTACTGTATTCTTCTGAAAAGTCTACCCATAATTTTGCCTAACCAACTCAGTTTAATCTAAATTATTATTGTTTATAGTACAGCATGGTTGAATTTCTCAGCTGAAATTTGGGCTACTTTTTTACTAGGCTCCTCAAAGGAAAAAAAAAAATGAAGCAAAGAGTCTGGAATAGATAAAAATCTTGTGAAAACACAAGGCCCAGAGAAAAGCCCTCAAAAGGCAAATGGAAGAACAAGTTTCCAGGTCTCCTAGATAACATTATTGTTCTTATGCACATGCTTCTTCTCCCATTTCAAAAAGAATAATGTTGACATTTCAAAGCTAACAATTTGGATTTAAACTTCTTAGGACTAAATATAAATGAGGAATTTCCCATCCCACCATCTCAGAAATAATATTTCAAGCTGCCTGGATGATCAGAAGTTCAGTATACAACTACAGCTCCTGCTTACATTCTTCCCCACAGTTTGGAAAGTTATATTTGGAACAGTAGGAAATTTTGAACTGAATCCTTAAAGCCTACTGCACCCTGCCATGACAGGTGATCACTACAGCAGATCTGCATCTTTGCTGTCACAGACTGTGTGGACAGAGAGATGCATATATCTTTTTAAAATAAAGAATGAAACCAATGCCTTTAGTCAATAAGGCTGAAAACAATTCTACCGAATGTCAAATACACAGAACGGTCTGCCAGACAAAGTCACAATGGAAAATAAATGGAATAAGAACTACTGAATTAGTTGTTGAATCAACAGACTCACATTTAGCAAAGGGCTCAAGTGGCCAAACCAAAATTATTGATTAAAAAAAATTGGAATGGAAGTCACTCATAGTAATAATGCTTTTATTACTATGTTGTAGACTAAAAGAAGATAAAAACATTATTTCACTTTTGTATTTTGGATTAATTTACCCCCTTTTTTGACAATTTCTGTTAGAATGACTACCATAACCCTTCACAAAACGAGATGTTCTGCAGTGTTAAGAGAAAGTTTCCCAAAAGAAAATTATCATCAGCCATACTTATTTATCAATAGCAAAAGGAAAAGCATGATATAAAACTGTAGGCTCCCCTAGAAGGCCACGGGAAGATTCACAAGATCATTATAAAATGTTGTTTTATAACATGGCAGTTATAACTCTCTTTTTCACAATCCCAGGTTAGTACATGATACTAACTTTCATTTGGAGAAAGAAGGATATAATTCATTTTCTCCCTCTAATTATCTGACATTTTGTAAATTAACAAATTTCAAATGTCAACATCTATTTAGATCAGTGAGAAAGGAGTGATGCCATGAAAATTAAAAGGAATCTCAGGAGGCACTACAGTAAAACACACTACAGGAAATAAATCCAACCATGAAAAATTAATTTCTTTTTGCTTTTCCACCTTCATTTTTCCAACTTTGCTTATGAATATCATCAAAGCTAACTCTCAAAGCACAAAATAAGCCTGGTAGGACAGATATTCTGATTCTAATCATTAACAGTACTTTCATCCTTCCACTCATAAGCGATTCCACTGATACTTTAAAACACTTTTCGTCATGAATGAAGTTGGTCTTCACGACAATGTAGATAAATGCTGACTTTCAGAATGAATTACTGTGAAAGCTTTAAGCTCTAGTGAAAATTAGAAGGGGGAAAGAAAGCCCAACATATTAAAAAAACCTTTCATCACAACTGAAATATTTTCTTAAGAAACTCTGGCATCCCACTCAGTACCTTTGAAGCTGGCTGCAAAGCAAGGCCATCCATCCTATTAGCTGGGCAGAAACGCCTTTCAAAGAGGGGTGAAACCATGGCTTGTAAACATCAGTCAGCTTGGAAATGGCTGCAGTTCCAGTGTGTACGCTGGCTTTGCACTACTGTGTCGAAGGTTTTAGAAGTATACTTAAGTTGTTTAAAGATATCAAGAACATGCTTTCTTTAATTGCACCTTTTTAGCCAGCTGTGATGAATTGACGACATACATTGACCGAGTATGTGTAGAGGAGTCAGTCAAAAGTATTCTACTAAATTTTGGACCAAATGTATACCGATTAAAACTATTATATGAAAATTTCCTATTTTCTTCTGCTGTTCATGCCCATGTGAGTAACTGTGGTTAAATATCAAAGTCACACTTTCAAGGCAAACAGAACACAATAAGAACACAAATAAGCACACAAAAAGAAATTAAAATGAAAACTAATACAAAAATAGGGTTCCAGTATCATTTCTATGCAGGAAAGGTATTACTGAATGAATTAAAAAAATCACATCCAAAGCTTATATTCTGTGAAAATACTAAAGACTTGGAAAAATAATCAAAATAAGTCAAGAAATGTTTCAGAAAAGACTACTAAAAATATATTTTTCTTAAAATTTTGTTTCATAGATCATTTGTTATTTCTTAAATTACATAGCTGCCATTTTATATCTTAAAAATGAATATGTAATTCTATGGGACTGTGTTCAATGATACTATCAGTACTAGTCAATGTCATTCAATATTTACATGCAATCTTTTAAAAATGTTTGAAAATATTTAGCAGTATTTGAATTATTGTACCTGCACTGTTAAGCTTAAACAGCTTAACATTAAAATTTTGTTCCCTCTTGCAGTATTTGAATACATTTCTTACAAGCTGATTGTGATGTCACCTCTGAATAAATTTTAATTCAGTAGCTATGAAAACTATTTATATAGTTTATTGATGAGATACTCAAAACACCATGAAGGTACCATGATTCAAGACAAACGGGGCCTTTCTGTAATTAGGATTCAGTTGGAAAGACACTTAAACATTAATGGGAGCTCAAAGCATTTCCACTTTTCTATTTTGTTTTTCTGGAGCACTAACTAAGAAAGAAAAAAAAAAAAGGAAGAAGACAGAAAAAATGTTCACTCAGATCAACTAAACATTCTGGATGGAAATTTTCATTTACAATCGAATTAATATCTTACAATATTTCAGCAGTCAGTAGCAGAGGCAAGACTCTTATCTTGGACGTCCTAATTCACCTGAAAGCCCAATTAGCATAAATATTTACAGTGCCTGCCACGTGTTTTGAAAGAGAGAAAATGATTTTTGCATACATCCTCTGAAAATAATATTGAATTTAGTGTGTATTTTGTGATCATAGAATGCAACAGAAGTTTGTAAACAAAGATCACCTTGTTCACCTTCAAAATTCATGCAGAGATGTGGAGTAGTCTACAGCAGTGTTTCCTGTTAATTTGGCAGATGATTTTCTGTCCACGGCTCTCTAAAGAGATTTCAGACTGTTTTTTAACCAGGGAATTGATGTCAAGATCAATTTGATAAGCAAAGTTTTTATTTCTTCCACCGCTAAGTAATAGCTAATGAATAGATAGGTGGGGACCACATGCAGAATACACAGGCCAGTGTGCCAAAATGTTAAGAGAAAAGAGCCTCAAAGATCAATAGATACAGTGTCAATTGCCTGTAATTAAAATAGGAAGCGAGACACAGAGAAATACACTTAAAATCAAAGAATCCTTTCCTTCTAAATCTCCAGGGTAGGGAAATTAAACACAAAGCAAGAAAAATGCCAGCTGTTCAAATAAATTACAGATCAACACAAAGGAATCAAGTAAGCCCTGCCAGAGCACACTGCAGCTGTCTGCAAACACCAAGTAAGGAGAACAAACTGCTTTTCAGCAGCCAGCAGTCTCTGGAGCACTTTCTGTAAAAGGTACCAACAGGAAACTGAAATATGAGCTTGCTTTTCACTTAAGAAATGAGAAACCAACATAATTCATGTTCCTTATCCCTATTCATTTCAGAAAGCTGTGTAACAAAGCCAAATCTACCCCTTTATTGGCTTACAATCATAAGTGCTGTAGGAGAACGTAAATCCCAGCAGAGCCTGGTAATGCCACTGGCCTCTCAGAAAACATAAAGAGCAGCCGTTCACTTGTCAAATAAACAGCCAGATCTGAAATATTCAACGCAATTAACTTTCCTCTCAGATTTTAGACTACTGTCTGACCAAAAGACAACTAGCTCAGGAAGTTCATTCCAGTACTTCTGTAATTAACACAAGCTTCCAAGACAGCAGCTATGTGCGATTCGGTCAGCTCTGGCAAGCTGGGGACCAGCTGGCAAAGGAACTGCAAACTTCAAAGAAAACTCTCAAATATCCAATCACAGAATAAAAAAAATACCCACTTTTAGTACCTTATCTCGGAAGCTCACACTGGTTAGACAGTGACCTTTACAGGATTAACCTTACATGGAAGGAAATCAGCCCTTCTCTGAAGCGTTCTCGAATTTGTAATAGAAGTTGGCTGTGTGACTGATGTTTGTGGGGAAAAAGAATGGGAAGAAAAAAGTTCAAATGTCTCCCAACATATTCTGAAGCTCCGATTTACTTTCAAAGGAATAATGATAGCTGATTCCTAATTTACAGTATGCAAAACAACACTCAGTCCATCAACTAAGACAGGGCAGAATGCATCTTCCAGTTTCCTAATATTTTTCCCCCCTCATGAGTTTGCTCATTTAACAACATGAACAGGTTGATTCCTTCAAATATTCCCTTTGTTCCCCCCATCCTCCAAACATTCTGTTCAGTCTGGCAACAAAAAGTTTAGAAAAAATGACAGAGACTCAGAAGACACATTTAAAAGTAATAACTGTTGTTATCCACTATTTATCGAGCACAGGTGGAGAGTGGAGAGTAGACCTGCCAGACAGTTTTTCTGTCTTTTCATAGAACTAAAACATTTTTTACACTGAAAACACCTAGCTTTCAACCATTTATGTACTATTATACTTCCTGAGTCCTCAACAGGTGTGGAAAATTTTGAGTTGTTCTATAGAATTAAGTAAACAACCCCTTTCTATTTAAGGATATTAAACATATGCTATCTGCTTCCTAATGTCAGCTTTTGTTCCTGTGATTCAAAAGCCCAATTTCTCCTCTTACTGCTGATATATTGCTTTTTGCTGTTTCATCACCACAGCCTGGAATATCGAATTCACTTTAGATAGCCACAGAGTCCCTATACAGACCAGCTATCTACGATGCTCTAAAATCAAAATGACTTGGGGGGGGGGGGGGGAGGAACATGAATAATGTGTCACCAGTTAATTATTTTTTTCTAAAGTCTTTTAGTTAAATCAAGTAGCCCAGCCAGTTTTTTTCAATCCCCTTTGGATACTGATACAGAACAACAACAATAAAAAGCACCACAGCATTAAAACGTGAATCAGTTATATCCTGAAAAATAAAGTTAGCCTTTGGTTTAGATGTTATTTGAAAGCAGTCTCACAGTTTCTACCACTAGCGGAGTGCAACCATTAAACACAGGTTGTACTATGTAATAGAAGGTGATCCTTTTCAGTTTTCAAACAAACAGATATACAGACTACATAGGCTGTATTTACATTAGCATTCTGGCTCAGAGTACTGAAGTTAGTTTTGAAAAGAATCCCTGAACTACATATACTAAAAATGTTTCAATACAAAACTCTTGATCTACTGATTCCTTTCTATCCCACTCAATTATTTGTTAATGTAGACAACAGCTGTGGAAGACTACAGAAAACACACCAGCATGTTGCAGAACATGGACTGATATCAAACCTCACACACACATACACAAAAAAAAAAAAACAACAAACCAAAAACACCCCACAAACAAACAAACAAACACACCAAAAAAAAAAAAAACTGAACTAAGAATGTTCTGAACATTGTTAGTCAAGCCATGATGGCACTCTTAACAACATTGTAACATTCCCATTTGCCTTCTAGGGATTGTTTCACTTACATATTTAGCATAAAAATCCCTATGTGGTACTTTGCATTTTCAGCAATCTTAAATTTAGGTAGCATTTTAGAATATACAGCAGATGCCTGTAAAGTATTCTCACATTACTCCTACTAGCATCAAGGGTGACATTTATTTACTGTATTTCATCACTGTTCAAAATAACTAGATGTATCAGGCCTATTTATTTTTGACCGATGAGATATAAACAAAGCTCCTGGGATGTTGTGGCACTTCAGGGCCAATTTGCAGCAAGGATCAGAGAATTTTGCAGCTCATCTATGACAGCAAGAGCTTGAAGACATGGAGAGAGCACAGGCGGCGCGCATGGAGAAGATGCGCAAAAACATCATGCCCTCCTCAATCATTATTGCTGGTACAGTGAAAACTTTATATCCCCCTTCTGCTAAGAAAGCTTTTCCTTTGAGACCACAATCACAGCTCCTTGCAGATGAAAAATCACCAGGCAGTGAGAAGGACTCTGAAGGCCAGAGCGAGCGGTGAACATCTGGCTCTGTGTGCAGGGGCTGTGGGGCAGCGCGGCGGGACCAGGCTGCTGGGATGGGGCTGTGGGCCGTGGGGCCAGCCCCTGGCTGGGGAGCTGCTTTCACCCGAGCCTGAGGGGCTGCAGCCACCCCTGTGCTGCCCACGCCTCTCCTGAGCCTGACTCTGAGCGCCAGCCCCGCTCCAAGGTGCCGCAGTGCTGTGAGCTGCCCCGAGCGCAGAGCCTGGCACGGCCGGGCAAAGGGACACTCACTGCACCCGCCAGGACTCACTGCCACAGCAGCCCTCGTGTGCCAGCTGCCCGCAAAAACACATGGGCCAAGGGGACAGACATACTGCTGGAGTGACTTAAACAAACCTCACGCTACAAAGGCCAAGCTGCTCCTACCAGAGGTATAAATCTCATCCTGTGAAATCTCAGGCCAAAATCTCCTGAGAGTAACAATCCTGACATTTGCAAACTGATGAAGAGTTACGGTGTTTTCAAATAACCAATAAGGCTGTTGGTGCAGAGTGTAGGTGTCAGATACAGCTGTGGGTGCAGGCACAGAATGGCTGTGGCTGGGAGCAGGATTTACCTTCAGAGAGGTCCCAGGGACTATGGGGGACCCTCCATCCCTCCGGTCTCATAGCTGGGTGCATGTCGAGATGCACTGGGATGGAAAACAGTATGTATTGCTTTGACCTTCATCTTGCAGGCAGGGCAAGTTGAGGAGTACCATAATATTTTTGAATTATCTATAACAAGATAACTAAATAGAAATAAGAAATTATTCCCTTTGCTAAATTAAGGACACGGAGGGAATAAAAATACAAAGAAGCTGTTTCTGGTAAAAAAGGCAGTGAGACTGAATTGTTTGCCAAAGGACATTTAAAACAGTCTTTCTCCCCATTGCCTGGAAGGTGTGGCTCTCAGGTAGAAATCTGAGAGTTCCATTCCTAACCTTGTTTACTACTAGACTCCTTTCCCTCTTGTATTACATTTTCTCTTTCAAAAAGTGTTTTCAATTCACCTGGAGCAATTGTCAGGAGAGTTCTTTCCTTCCTTCTCTTATACTCTTCCTATCTTTATCCTGTAAACTGTTGATACTTGAATGTACTGTGATTTGTTCCTTGCTTTTCATTTTCATTACCATTTTCCTTCTAGCACTTAATGTGTTTCAACTACCATTTTTTGAGTAATACCAAGGGCAAAAGCCATCTTTTATTTTGCTTTGCTGCTGTCACTATACCAACCGGCTTATTACCCTCTGTTCAATTACAGGCACAGCTTTTACGCCCACTACACTTTCTAGTGCATTCCTAAAGACTTTCTTCCCACACTTACACCCCTCTTAAAGACTTCAACCAGAGAGGCCATCTGACTTACAGTACACTGACTTTCCTTTGTAAAAAAACCTATTTCTTGCTTTTATTTCTCCAGACATTTTATAATATTCAGTCCTTACCGATGTCAGTGCCTCTGATAATTTCAAATTTACATCCAGAAAAGGGTAACAGATGTAGGCATGCCTCAAACAATTTAACTGCACGTACTTCAGGTAGCACTCACAATAGAAATGTAGGATGCATACGATTTTGTACAGCCTGTTTGCTCAGAGACACTTCCTCAGTCCACGCTCTGCCCATGTAGAGCTGACACTGCAGCCGTCACCTAGGCTAGCCAGACACATGGGCTGGCTCCAGATGCTGCTTGCACTGTAACCCAAATAATGTGCAAACATCAGCCTAATTTCTGTACAGTGGAGCTTTAGAAATACTACCAAAATAAAGCTGTTAGCTAATGACTGCATTTCCAAATAGTCTGCCAGGAGAAGAAGCTGACTTCTCTAATTTGAAATGCCAGGTCAATTAAACATTTCATAAGGAAATCAATAAATCCATAAAGTTTGGAAATATTTTTTGGGCATATTTTCAGTTCAGTAGCTGTAGTCTAATTTTGACTGAATTATCATCTAGGTGGTTAAAAACTGGAGAGCTAAAAATGGAATGAATGAAAGATGAGCAAATAAATGCACAACACTAAAACCCAACTAGGCTAGTTGAAATTATTACTTCAGATATTAAATCAACCAATACACAAAACACATTTGGTTATTATGATTTAATGCCTTATCAACTGAAATCCATCTCTGCAATTTCATGTGACTGGCAAACATTATGAAGGCAAAACGTTATGCAGAAACATAGAAACAAACAACCATGATTGTGAAATGTACTGAAAAGATTGTGCAAAGAAAGCCTGGTGCCAACAGTTATTCTTCTACTAATCAATACAAAGTAAAGTAAAAAATAACATACAGTGATAGAAAACACTATGAAAAGTGAAAAACGAGATGTTAACACATTGAGCAAAGCTAGAAAGGCTAGCCAAAATCTATAAACCTAGCCCAGTACACTGATTAAACTCTAATTTTGTTAGCATTTGCTCCCTATAAGGATCTAAAATAAGGAAGTAACTCTCAGAACATGCACAGAATGATTTAATCACAAAATGAGTTTCAGAGAAAAAGTATATTTTATACCTTTTCTATTTACATTTTAAAGAGTTTAAGTTTATATATTTCATTCAATAGATGACAAACTCAAAAATCCATTACAAGCTAATGTGAAATTTCATGAAAGCATCCCAGTTCAGTCTAACAATGCTTCAAAGAGTGATATACTAAAATCCGATAAGTAGGATTACAGGCAGATGTCAATCAATAGGTATCCCATATCTATCTGTATTTATAAAAAAATGGAAATGTCATGCTTAATAATTATTTTCTAAATGTCTTTCTTATCTAACATAGCTTGAAAAATATTGTGCAGAAACATGTTACAGTACCCCTGTGTTCTGCAGATCCACACTGACATTAAGATATCACCCTCAGTTTCACAGTGCACTTGAGTTTGGTAATGAAACCCATTTTTTGCATTGGAATTTTGGATATCTTGTATAAGAAAAAATTCAAGAAGATTTAAAAAAAATTGTCTAGGCAGATCTAGCAGTAAAAAAAGAAAGAAAGGAAAAACTAGAGAACTAATATATATTTATCTTTTAAAATATCCTTGAATTGGAAAATTAAAAAAATCCAGACACTCTTCCCTTTCAGAGATGTCTACTTGAATACACTTTTCTTGAAGGTAAATAAGAAAAGATCCAAATGAAAGGCTAAAAACACTTCAAAATTTATAGTTTAAAATATTTTTGGGAGTTGGTGTGTGATATGGTTATCTGGTATTTAAAGTCAATGCAATATAATTGAGTTTTTTCTTGTAAAAATATTGGCATACTCACAAAGAAAATAAATCCTATGCAATCCAACAAGCTTAGGTTTTTCAGGAGCCTACAGTGAATTACAGCACTACTACTATGGTAAATAAACAAGCAAGCAAACAGAAACTGCTCACTTCTGCCTCCTTAGCACAAACCAATTAAACGGATTGATCAGTAAATCCTTTCAATGCAAGTATTTCTCTTAGCCAGTCAAAGGGTCACACTAGCAGGCTTCTGGCCAAAGATTTGTGCTGCTGACACAGCCAGCTTTCCATGGCTGTATGTTTGTCATTGACAAATGCCAGAGGCACCTTGCTCCTGGGGTTTCACTATAAAGGTAGCATTGTGCATCAGGAACTCATCCTCAAGGTGTAATGGGAAAGCCAGCAAAGTGGCTAATTTGCACCTTTGCCCTTCTGTTTTTCTCCAGGATATAATTCAGTTAAACACATTCTCTGACAAGATTCAGCAAAGGACTTGTGGGCTGTGTATGCTTTTTCATGGCTATCAATGTGCAGCATGAAAGGAAAGTTAAAAAATAAAACCCTAAACCACAATATCAATGGAAAACCAGAATCACGTGTTACTTATAAAATCAGGATGCTATAGGATATTTAGCTGTCCCAATGAAAAGAAGGGAAGTGAGCACAAAAGGCTTTAATTTTCCTTTGTAGTGGCCAGGCATAGTCATGTCTCAGGCATCTCCCTGCTCGGTCTCTGAGGGAAGCAGCACTGGAGAAGCCAAACGGGAAAGGAGCTGACAGTGCACAGACCCATTGGTGCCTCAGAGATGATCACAATGCACAGGCTCCCTGGAGTACCACAGCCACAGGCGAACTCCTTTATGCCCATGGAATATCTCCCTCCAACAGACCGGCTGAACAAACAGAGGCTTTTGTAACAGTACAAACAGCAGGTAAAAAAAAGGCTGTGGACTCAGCCAAACAAGCAGAATTTCTTGGAGCCCCCTTGTACCTTACTTATCTGCCCTTCCCAGAAAGCTCATTGCCAGATGAGCCCCTGCTTTATCAATCCCATATTGAGAGACATTTAAACAAGCATTCCCTGAAAATTTGTTCAAACTAAGGAAATACAGAAAACAATTAAAGTCTATAAAACACTGATAAAGACTGTCCACTGCCCAGATAACAGCAGACAGCAAAACACACCACCCCTGCATCATCCACAAATGTACCTTTTGGAGAATATGTCTATAACAGTGATTTACTTGAGGAGAATTATCAAAAGTTTCCACCAATGCTTGTATGGCTTCAGTGGAGCCTTCATAACCTTATTTGGAGCCCAAAATGTCTTTATATATGCCTCACTTTCAGGTTACTGAAGAGAGGCTCAGCAGCCTTTAGGATTCTGTTGTTTTGAAGAAGTATAACTGTTGTGTACTACTATGAGAATTTGAACTTCTTAGTCTTTGCCTGAGTTGTAATTACTGTATTTTTAATAGATTTTTTTTTATTCAAAGATTTACATCTCTATATCCCAAAATTTCAGGGGTATATATACATTTTTTTATTCCTTCATGTCACATTTTCTAACTTTCAGTAAACTGTGACTTCCTCTGTTAGCCAGGATGACTGGTAAAGGACTGAAAGTGGCTCAATAGAAACACACTTCTATCGAGTCTCCCAGATGCTTGGGTGGATCCCAACTGGCTCCATAAACTTGTGGGTGTTGAGGGTGAAGCCAGTCACTGACCATTTCCCCTCATGTGACAGGGGCTGCATTTTGTGCCCCACTGCCTTCCCACAGCTCAGGGGGCTGAGTACCCCGAGAACAAGTGATCTTACTGTCAAAGACTGAGGCAAAGGCCTTAAGTACCTCAGCCTTTTCCTCGTCCTTTGTCATGGAGATTCTCCTTTCGTTGCTGATATATTTATAGAAACATTCCTATTGTCTTTCATGCAGAAAGCAGATTAAGTCCTACTTGGGTTTTGCCCCTTATAATTTTCTTCCTGCATAACCTAAGACAGTACCAGAGGTATTTAATTAGCATCTATTTTATTCTGTCTTACTTGAAGCTGAAAATCATGCATGAAGAATTTTTCTTCGAATCCTCTTAGTTTAAGCGAATCAAGTGTTTAATGCTTGATAGCTGAAAAAAATTAAATTGCAGATGTGTCCTTAAACAGAAAAAACTAATTAATTATAATGAAAATCACTGGAAGAAAATAAAAACAAAAAGCCACAGTTATAGTACACATTTTTAATCTCAGTTTTACATTTCAGGATCCAAAATCACAGTGGCTTCTGACGCTGTTGTAAATTAATTATTATTTTTTGAAAAATGGAATTGAAAGGCAAGATCCATTGTCTTTTATTAGTGTATCTATATATATAAAAGCCTAAAGTAAATAATATCATCCAGCTTCATTAAATGCTTAAGCTAGTTAAAAAATACATGTAGGACTATCTAAGTTGCAAACCTAGAACATAATAAACAAGTAAACAGGGTCCACACAGGGCGGCCCAGGCATTTTTCAGCTATGCATTTCATCAAAAGATGTTAATTTGTTACCTTAACTGTAGAACCATACTAGTGTTGATGATTTGTTTGTAGGGATAGGTTTCTTCAGCCACAAATGACATTTCTGGTGTGAGATCCATCCATCATCCATCCTGGAAGCCCAGGTTCTCATTAAACCCCCGAGTCAGAGCCTGTGCTGGGGTGCAGCTCCCTGCCAGCTGCCTCTGGCTGTGCTGGGACACTTTGCAATCAATACCTGAAGTTTTACTGACCAGTTCATGATCCTTTCCACAGCACAGTCAAATATAAAGGACGATTCAGATACAGATTCAGCCCCTGCTTTGAATCCTCAGCAAAATCTACCCCACTTTGAATTACCAAGAGAAAAGGAACCAAGAAAATATTGTGGCATATTTTAAACAAAACTAACTTTGGAGAAGCCCACATTGGATACAGTGCATCCCAGTTGGAAGAAAGAGTGTTTAATGATAAGTTTGCATGCAGAGAGAAATTGCTTTGTGGAATTGAGTTTTGTCGCATTTACTTTTGAATGTTTGGAGTTTCTGTCAAAAGTCTGTTGTTCAGACCTCAAGTAAATGAAAGAGACAATTTTGTCTTTGTCAACATTGATAAATAATTCTTTACAGCATTACAGTACATACCCAGGAGTGTCTTATGCTGGCAAAAATACTCTTAATGATACAGCATTGAAAAAATTCTTTGAACGAAATACCATTAAAACTAAGATCTTCTCTTCTACCCCAAGACTCATGTCTGCATCAAGATTTTACCAGCACTACTGAATCACTTGTACTTCTATCCACTTTTTAACCTACACAGCTATCCTTTCAACCTACTAAAAGCAGAGCAAGCCTCAGTGCATGTCTATTGACCCATTATTCTGTGGGTTAGTTATGGCCTAAAAAAACCCCACAAAATGGGAACAGAATTGAAAAGACAATTCAGAAGAAAATATCGAGCAAAGTGAAAGCAATATGAGGATTTGTAAGGGAAAATGACAACAGAGATACTCATTCCAAAATAGTTTTTAACCAATGCCAGTCAGTCTCCTTAGATCTCTGGATCATGCAACAACTCCACTATGTTTCTCCAGTGTTCATGAGGCAAACGTTTTTGTTTTCTTCTAAGAAAGAAATAAATGTCTCCATCTTTTATGTGAATGTAACTGTCTGGTCTGTTAATACTGATACAGAACTCACTTTCCCTCAGTGAACCCAATTACTGGTGTCTCCAGATTAATGTATTATTTTAGACTTCAGAAAAAAGTAACCACAATAATATTAAATGACCAAGCAACAGAAACACTACCGACTTGTTATGCAGAGAGAAATTTTGTCCTTTGTTACTTTCCCTTACTTATAAACCAGCAATTGATCCTTCTTGACATGATGAAGCTTATGAAAAAAAAAAAAATCATTAAATTCATAGTATGCAAGTAGTGAATGAGTTTTTCAGATTAGGTGCCTATTTTCAGAAGGAACATGAAACTCAAATGAATTTTTGGCAAGAACTGACTTATATATCCAAATCCCAGTGTCACTAAGCATTTTTTACATATCTTTTTTTCCCTTCAGCTAGGAAGCGTGTTTCTTCGTTTTGTGCCTAAAACTATCTTTAAGCTCCCTTTATGCTGATGGATAGAATTTGATTTCTCTGTGTTTTGCATTTATTGGTTTCTGCATTAAAAATATTCCTGCCACGTATTATGTAAGTGGAAATACAACCTAATTAAGCCTGCCAGTTAGATGATCCCATTTTCAGCTGATGATAACTCCAGGCCTCCAACACACAGAAATCCATACCTCTGGAAACTAGACCAGAGTCTGATTAGTCAATAAGAAATCTGTATCAATAGACTCTTTCCCCCTTTGGCATTAGCAGCAAACTAGTACATGGAAAGTCCAGGAGCTCAGGGGGGAGCTGCTGTTTAATTTAAGAATTCAAGTCTGCAACATCTGAGTGACACTGTCAGGCAAGAGGTTTTCAGTAGTCCAGTCTGTCATAGCTTTCTTAAAGGAAATGAGGAGATTTCCACAATAGCATAATTCACAAGTACACTGAGGTTGCAAAGTGTCTTGGGTTGAAAAATGTAACCAAAAATGTACATTCTATTTTCATCTGTTGAAACCGGTTGGGAGATATTGTTCTTTATCTCTTGTAACTCTAGGGGTGGAAGGAGGGCAGATGCCTTCTGCTAATGGGACACCTGATAACACCAGATAAGGCAGAGCCTTTCTATCTCTTCCTCCACCCATCCCCCCCTCCGAGGGACATCACCTGTGAATGGGCCATTTAAGGCCTCTCACATGACTGATAACATCACCTCATTCCATCGTGAGATGCTCCACCCAGTGGGAGGAGCCAAAGCCTTTCCACCGGGATAAAACCAGCAATCCCAAACACCACGTTAGCCTGTTTTTCCACTGAATTCTCAGAGGAAGACTGGACCCATCTCGGCAGCACTGGACCCTTTGTTCTACAGGATCATCTCTACTCCACAGAACAACATCTGTTACTCCAGGAAGATTTATTTGGACTGCTTCCAACACCCTGACAGCAGGGTGTCAGCTCGTATCTCTGACTCTGTCAGGGTTTTCTAGGACTTTTGTTTGTTTGCCTTTTTTTTTGTACTACTGCATTTGTATTTTTTTTTAATATTCCTAGTAAACAACTGCTATTCCTATTCCCATATTTCTGCCTGAAAGCTCCTAGTTGCAAAATTGTAATAATTTGGAAGGAGGGGGTTTTTACATTCTCCATTCCAAGGGAAACTCCAGTTTTCCCCAACAGATACCTGTCTTTCCAAACCAAGACACAAAGCCAAGCAGGTGAGAGTTGGGAAATGCCAGACTTAGCGAGTTAACAGTGTAAATTTAATTCACTCCTTGCTGCATACATGTCTACATGTTGTGGTATAATTTTAATTACCCTATTGGATACTGTTTTTTCCACAGGTCCTGACTCAGCCCATCAGCTTAATGCAGAAAGGAGCTGAATTACCACTGTACCAACAGCCATAAAAATGCCGTTATCAACTTGCTGGTGCTTGACTTTGCAACAAAAGTTATGTTCTTCTGACACAGATCCAAATGAAATTTGACTTATATAAACACACAGATTTGAGGGAATAATGCAGCAAGAAGGGGATGGATTATTTATATATGACCAACATCAATGTGATTAACAAAAATAGCAAGAGATGTTAATAGCTACATGATTGAACATACTTTACAAACACCAAGTCATCATCATAATTTAAGTATTTGAAAATATTTCACTAACCTACAACATTATTGCTTTTGACCTTAACCCTTTCAAGATAGTCTGCAGAAACTACTGTATAAGAAAGAAAATGAAGACCAAAACAGAAAGCTGGTACACACTAATATGTGCTGATTATTCTTCAAGTTCAGCATAATTTGAAAAAGGAAAATATGTGTCCTTTTGTAAAAAGTGAGTGGATGTCTTTCTAGGATGCAGTGGGGTTTTACTGGCATTAGTTTTACAAAAATAGCTATACATAAAAGATGTAACTGAAAAAGAACCAGAAACTGACCCAAGGGATGCACTAATGTCAAAAGCTCCAGCCCTATGGCATAGTCAGTCATCTGGAAAATTGAGACTATATTTAGTTCACATTTTCATGCTTTTATTAGCAAAAATGAGTTACAGCTAAAACAATCCAGGCTAAATTCGTTATTTCAGATTAAATGAGTTTTTAACACAATATTTGCTTGTTTATGCACAGAAGTGAGCCCAATGTTTTCCCCAATTTACAAATCTCCTCCAAACTCAAAGCCATATAACTGCAATTAAATCAAAGGAGTAGCTCCTTTTGTCTCATCACTTCTTGCTATGATGCATCATGTTGTTATTAACTGCACTGCCATATTAAAAAATCATGAAAATGCAAGTAAAAAGGCTCTCATTTGGAAAAAAATCCTCATTGTTCTGTTGTAATACAGAGGGCTGAATTCAAACATTTCCCTTCAGATATAGAACAGAACTCAGTAACCAAGATATCTTTTTTCCTTTCTTCTCTTGCAGTGGATACTTCTAATCTCACAGGTTCTGCTACAAACAAATAATTTGATTAAGAACAAATATTCATCAAGGACGTAGATAAAGATAGAATCATGCGGTTATATCAGTTCTTTGTTTCTCATAACACTGAACTGTTTGTTTCTTTTCTTTCTGGCTAGCTCTGAAGGAAGATTTCTAACAGTCTCTACAAAGACAGCAGGATTTTCTAAACAAATAGCTGGCTTTTTAACTAGAAATAGAACCAAATTATTTGGAAAGCCTTATGCCACAGTCATTCTACTTATTTTTTAAAATGAGTTATCCCATATTCTAAGCCTCATTAAAAAAAAAATCAATTTGAGGCACTGGAGACTGGATTCAGACTTCATTAATTGCTTCCACATACTGCTGCTCCCTGGATTCACAAATTTGTCCTGTCAGCACCAAATATGGAATATTTCTTCTCAGCCAGCCCTGTTGCTTCCCTTTCCACTTCCACTTCCCAGTGTCCAGCCTCAACATCAGCTATCAGCCACCCAGTTAGAAGGCTGGTTCTCTCCCTATTTCTGAAAACACAAGTAGCAAATTCACACTCCTCTTTGAAAAAAGATAACTCTATGGGAAGCAAGTTTAATGCAGGACATTAAGTAAACTGACGCCGTCATTAGTGCAAATGTCAAGTTCATTACAGCAGATGTTTCAGCTGAAAATGGCTACACGTTAAAAGCTCAAAACAAATGTGCAGAGCATTCACCATTTGATTTAGTATGTCTGCTCCCAACACTGAGCCAGAAGTCACTATGGGAATCATGGCCTTGTCTGTAGCACGTGCAGGATTTGGCTGGACATTCCTGAAACAGGTCCTGCACACAGCCTGACAAGGATCATTTTTATCAGCACTTGGATATGTAAGATCTTGGTGATGTACAGGAGGCAAAAGCCACAGCTAACGCAGATAGAGGCTGAAAAGAGCTCTAGTCAGGCAAGAGCAAGGAACCTCTCACAAACGTATTGCACAAGTTGTTACAGAAACATCTTCATTTGGAGGGGTCAGGTGGTCTGATTCTTGTAAATTGTGTTGCTTTCTACAAGCTTCACAGTTCTGGAAGGGACCTGCCTTGGTTGTCTTCACACAGAGAACAGCGAGTGAAGCCAACTATCAGGAACAGTGATTTCTGAGGCTCTTGTAATTCTCTACCCCTAGACAGAGTGCAAAATACTTTCCTGCCTTTCAGGCCCAAAGTAATTCACTGGAATAATAAATGCCAATGGTAATTAAAATAATAGAAAGGATAAACTGCGTTCTAAAAAATAAAATTAAACAAAATTCACACGTGTTTTGAAAAACTTCCTCTAAACCTCTTTCCTAACACTGTAATTCAATTTTTCGATAGCAATCTTTGATTCATAGGAACTTACAAACTGCAGCTGACTCTTCTAAAAGCACTAGCAGTCTGAAACAGCTGAATAAAATAAAATCATTTTAAAAACCCCTCTAGATAAACATAAAGAACCCATACTTAGTGATCTCCCTCAGTCTTGCATAGGCCATGATATAAGGGAGTCCAACAGAT
This sequence comes from Prinia subflava, assembly GCF_021018805.1. NCBI lineage: Eukaryota > Metazoa > Chordata > Aves > Passeriformes > Cisticolidae > Prinia > Prinia subflava. The sequence goes on along the minus strand of NC_086248.1, from coordinate 76,795,367 downwards.
ACTGCTTCAGAGAGAAAAAGATTTCATCATTGCCTTATTCCCATGATTTAGAGATGCAAATTTCTTTTTTCTGCTTAAAAAGCCCTTTCTCTGCCTTCCTGGAACAGGCCAGCCAGAAACCACTTCACACAGTGATCAAACAGAAAATGTTTGCTTTCAAGGTTCCGTGTACGAACAAGTGATTTAGGGCATGACAATGCAACAAACATTCATACTGAAAATGTAGCTCAGTATCAAATATGTGTTCGCTGAAAAAGGCTGAAGTAAGAAGCACCAGAGGTCCAAGGAAAGGTAAGGGAAAAAAGCTGTAATAATATGTAATAATACATAAATTTGGAGACCAGGGTTAAAGCAATAGTTCAAAAGCAATCTACATCTAAAAATAACCAAACCAGAAAAACCCTTAGCAATTTTATTTAATATATAATTTCAGCTGACTGAAAAGATCTGTAAAGTCTTGCAACTATTCATGCAAAGTTCTGAACATGTACTTGGCTCTTATGAGACCAGCTTCACATGGAACCTTAAAATATAACTCCATATTCTTGCAGATCCACTTGCAGTACCCTAGCAGCTCACAAGTGACAGGTGAGCTTGCCACCTTACACTTGCCACGGGAATTTCTTGTTATCTAAAGCTTCACTCTTGTCAAAGGTACACTTAATTGTTTCTGTTCTGCCAAGTCCATTGCCCACATTGTCCACAACACAGTATCACTAAAAATTCACTCCAACTGATGATTTTTTTCATGCAACAATCCCATAAAAATAATTATTTTACATTTACCAGTATAAGAATGTCTCAAAATTAATCCATTCAGAGTAAAGTCAAGGATTTGATATGCAAAATTCAGTTCTGAGAGAGTAAGAAAGCAAGGCCGTACTTTCTTTTTACAAAGTGTATGAATTTATAGCACTGTAAAAAAAGAAACAATTTAATTTGATTTTCATAACTGAAAACAAGTTCTCAATTGAGCAGCTTTCATTGAGCTAGCACATATATCAAAATAGCTCATTGATGTAAATAAGAATACCACATAAGTAAACCTTTTCTTTTTCTCCTGAACTACTCTAAGATTTCATACTTTATAACTGTATGAACAGATACTTCTAATATGAAAAAAAAAAAAAAAACACACTTACACTTAGGATTGTACTGAGATTTTTTAATTTCTGATAGAGATGGGTTCTTGTGGAAGCTGCTCAAGATCCATTCATACTTTTTTTTTTCCTGACAGTAGAGTTCTTTTGCCCTATTAGTTCTTTCCCTGGAAATCACAACTGATTTACTGGAATTACTCAAGTCATATTAATATTGAAACTTAATTTAGAATATTAAATACTTTGATGCTGCTCATCTGAATGAAAAAAACACTCCATGAAAATAACAGACTCCATAATTTCAAGCTCTCCTCTCTTATAGAAATCCACCACAGAAAATAAAACCCTACTTAGTTAAATGTGAAATTCAAACGTGAAAAGAACACCTTTAAGGTGAAGTGATTTAAGGTCATACTTTTTTCTGAACTGAGAAAAAGAATAAAGGAAGGTTGGTTTATCACTTATAGTGTGTGTGTATATTTTTAATTGCTTTTTTTATTTACTCTGTACATGCAGAGTAACCTTGCAGGTTAAACCTTTCTTTTACTCTTCTAGGGTCTGCCTTCTGTGTTCAGTTCTCACTGAAATAAAACGACAGGGGATGCTGCAACCTTTCTCTGCTTTAGACTTCCCTGAGTGTGAAGATCCCAACACCAGCTCTGTAGCTCTAGGGAAAATGGTTCTCTGAAAAAAGTAATCCCCCTTCTGCTAAAATGCCACACAAAGAGGTATGGTAGCCACAAACAGAACAATCTTCGTAGCTTTACAACTATTTTTTAGAACACTTAGACAGGAAACTATCACCCATGGGTAAAGTACTTCTTGAATTAGAGATGTGAACAGAAGTCTTCCAGAAGGGATTCTTCTGTCCATGAAAGAAAAGAGAGCTTTTCTAGTACCTTAAATAACATCTTAGGAAAACAAATAAACTGGCAGTTAACTTTCAAACTTAAGTGAAATTCAGTTAACACTCTGAGGTTCTAAAGGAGACTGTAATAGAGACCCTGTGCTGAAAACACAACAGGGAAGGGAGCAGGGTGGGAAGTATTTGAAACATCACCTAGGAGCAAAGGCTTTGTATTCCTATCCTGCTGGAGGCCATGACCACAAACTCAAACAGCTGGTACATTAACAAAGGACAGCCTAGATTAATGTGCGAAGGCAGAAGTGGGTCTTTTATTACCAGGGCAGGGAAGAAATGCACAGAAGAGGAGCCTCCCAACAAATCCTTAATGGATCTTACTCTTAAAAAACAATAAATTCTCCATGTAAACAAGGTATCTAGATACAGCTGGAAAATTGCCAGCCTACTTTCCAGACTATTCCAATCTGGGCTGTCCTGCATTTTGGATTTGTGAAACACATGGTTATAAATAAAGAGACGTTTTTGTTATTGCTGAGCAGGGTTTACACAGAACCTATCAGCTATCCCATTCCCTGCCTCTTTCCAAGAATCCTTCTCGTGAGAGCCTGCTTCACTGGCAGGTCCTTGTATGAGTATCTCTGTAACAGATGCTCCATGAGAACAGGGCCTCATCACATGCAATGGCTGCTTGGAAGTAGCCATCACTCCAAATGTCCCTCACTTCCTCCTCTTTCTCCCCCCCTTGTTTTGCTGAGCACTATGCCATACGATCTGGAATATCCCTTCAGTCAGTTTGGGTCACCCATCCTGATGGGTTGGCTGTGTCCCCTCCCAACCTGCCATGCACCCCCAACTTCCTCACCAGTGTGACAGAACGAAAAGCAGAAAAGGCCTTGGCTCTGTGTAAGCTCTGCCCAGCAATAACAAAAACATCTGTGTTATCAACCCTGTGTTCAGCAGAAATCCAAAATACAGGACAATTTAAATTGGAATAGTTTGGAAAGTAGGCTGTCAATTTTCCAGTGGCTGTTTCTTCATCTGCTGTTTCTGAAGTGGAAGCTTATCCATTGGCAGCATTCCTGGAGCTGCTAACTGTAGTACTTCAGCTACAGGACACAGTTGCCTATATCCTCTCACCTAACACGGATACTCAGCTGGTAGCTGTAGACATCATTAAGCTGTTTGTTCATTGAGAGAGTCCTGACTGCTCTGGACAAAGCAGCACGCTGCTCTGTGCTCTCCAAATGTGAAGATGCCGAGTGACATGCACTGCATTTTGGAGTGACACTGTAAACCAGGAGTGCTAGTCCTTGAAATCAGCAGGACACCTAAGCCTGTGCCAGCCTGAGTGACAACTCACATCTTCTGAACTGGAGAGCTCCATGTGCAATGCCAGAGTCTTGCATGGCATGGAAACTCATTATGAAAATAACCAGATAGATCATCAAAAGATGCTTAGCTTAAAATATATTTGGAAAGTGTAAATGCTTTGTATAATAGCGTTTTTGCATGCATTAGAATGTGTTTTACTGGGAAACACCAAGGAATACATTTATATTCCCTGACATTTGCTAATAATGAAGAAATAATTGATACTAATCAGTGTTAATGCTTGCTATTAGAAATCACAGACTAAATAACCACATTATGCCATACAAACAATAGCCAACACTGTTACAAACAGACATTTAGCACTTAAGCTAAAAAAATTATCTGTACTTTATAATCATTGCCTAACAAGGGATAGTTTATGCTGAGTGAAAAAAAGTAAGCAATTTAATAATTACATCATATAAATACATTTATTGTGACATGGTAAAACTGGTAAAATATTTGGCAGACATCTACAAACTGCAGGGACCAGAACAGTGAGAGCATAAGAACAGCAAGTGTTTATTGACCAGGTTGAAGGGGGAAGAGAGACAGCAGAGAATGAAATCACCTGTCAAGGCAAGCCCAGGGAATGAGGGTCCACAAAAAAGAGGCAATACGTGCTCCAAAGACCAGAGCTCCATGCAGGAATTTTTAAGAGCAAACTCTCTGCTGGGTCAAAGACTCTCCAGTGTAGTTACAATAAATCATCTATATTTAACTCTTGTGTTTACTTACCCACTTAAAAGAACAAGAGCACTTGTTAATTTACTAAAATTTTAACTCATGTTTTATCTTGCTGGGGCCTGGGGATTAAAGTCTGAAGAATTTTTTTTTTTTGATTGCTGTCTTCCTTGTATTGATTGAAAAGAGAACAAGCTCTGAAGAGAAGTTACTTAGGAAGTCAGACTTTAATTCTGGATAAAGAAAATTATTTCTATTAATGAATATCAAAATAAAACACTTTCTTTATTTTTAATTAGCAGAGGGAAAATTTTAAGAGTGATCCCTATATGCCCCCAGAAGCATCTGAAGTAAGTAGATAGCTACCATGACCCTCTCAGGAAATGTTGCAGCATTGGATTTCTTTTTTTTTTTTTTTTTTTTTTTCCTTTTTTTTTTTCCCAGATTTAACAAAGAAAAAGGGACTGAATGGGATTCACAGGAAGGAGCAGGAATTTCAATTATCTTCCATCCTCTGCATCACTTTAAATTCAAGGCTTAGTTTGGTCCTTCCCCCAGATCCTGAGCTTTAATAGCTTGCTTTAAGATTCATATTTTGATAATACTGCCTGAGAGTCTCTACTCAGAAAAGAAAAATCTACCAAATACACTAATAGCAAGTCAAGTTCCCACATAATTTTTTTTTTTTTAATTAAGGTGTTACTGTTTGCTTCAACCATCTCAAAAGTGAGACAAGCAAACAAAACAACACTTCCTTATAATGGAAGAGGACTCTCCACATAGCATGTGGCAGCAGTAGGTGTGCTACCTATTAAATTCCATTGACTTTCAATCATATCCAAATACAAATTAATACTAAAGTATATATTTCTTTTCCCACAATTCTTAACAGCCCAGATATGGCTGCAGAAATTAAAAAATATGACATTTTTTCTTTCTGCAGAGAAATACCCAATGGAGAAAATGCCAGATGTGTTCAGTGACTGTGAGATATTTACAAAATAAACCCTGAATATTTTCAGAAAAAATAAGCAGGACTTTTCAGCTAATGCCAAAAAGACACTTCAATATTTTGACATGAAGGTCCCTGTTATCTAACCTGAAGAGAAACAGCAATGTTTTCACAAGAATGAGGCACCTTTATCTGAAAAGATAACATCCAGATAAAACCTATTGTATGTACTCTGCAACAGAACATATTACTATAGCTGTTGCTGTTATCCTGAGGATTTAATAGGCCCTTCAAAGGCTTCCTAAAGTCTGTACGTTCTTCACACTTTCTCTTGTTTATGAATTGAGAAAAAAGTCACCCAACACTTTCAACACAGGCAGAAGTAAAATAGTGTAAATTATGTAGGCATTCTGCCCATATTAACATGAGACAATATTTGTTTGAAATTAGTAATTAGTAATTCACTAATTGAAATTAGTAAATTCAATGAACTAGTAACTAAGTGAACAGTAATACATCACATGCTGAAAAATGAAGACAGAAAGCAGTATGAGCAACTGATGAGTGTCTTGCTTGTGGAGGGTGGTTGGATTATGAAACAAGTGACTGAGGCCAGGAATTTAGCTGATGTTCATTGGTTTAGGAAAGAATTAGCAACAAAAATGCAGCAAAAAATTGTATATTTATTTTTAACAGAGGCATACCAATCGAATTTATATTTAATAAATTTCACTGTTTTCTGAACTAGTCTTTTCCCAGCATTTACCAAGTCTCAGTTCTTACGCGTTAGAAATTTTTAGCAAAACATGCTAAAATAGTTTCAGCCTGTAATATCCTGAAATTGGCTAAAATTACACTTTTGACATGCAGAAACTGTCAATTAATTGGAGTCTTATTTGGGAAAAAAATAAGACATTTCAAGTTAATTTCACACATCCTTGCCAGCTCAATTCTTTTTAAAGCTATTTAAAGTTCATTAAATTAAAATTTATTTTGAATCTTATGGTTGTAGTTAGGAAGGAAAATATACTACTGTCAGCTATTACCTCACATTGTAAGAAAACCACTCTATAAAAAAAATTGGGTAAATCAGGGTATGCTTTGAGGTGTCTTCCCTCTGCACATCTAGCAACAACTATCTCCATAAAATGTATCTTTTAGAGGTTCTGAGGCTTTCCAGAGCATGGAAAGGAGATGCCACTGTGACGGGATGACTTTCTGCTGCTGTTTTGGTATGACAGAAGCATGAGCTGCCTCATTTCTCAGGTGTTAAGCACTTTCAATTTCAGATATTCCCAAAGAGTTCTCTGTCTGAACACATTTATTTTGAACTATTGCTCTTTTCTGTTAAAACCATATTTCAAAGAAATATTTGAGCAAATACAGATGTTCCCAAATTAATTCTACATTACATACGCCTGGAAAATACAGAGATTGTGTTCATTTGGTTCTCAGTTACGTGGCAAACCCTAGAAAAAGCCAGGGTATTATATTCTACAGCTTGATTCCGTGTCTTCTCCTCTTGAAAACTGTTGGCAATTGAAAATCAGCATAAAACAAAAGGATGGGGAAATGATTGCTTCCAGTCTAAAGCAATGCAACTCCTACCTAATGGCTTCCAGGTTTTTCTGTTCATCTAGAATTTGAATACCATTAGTTTCTGAAGCTTGAAAAGAAATTGAAACAACTAGGCTTTCTATTACCAGAGCCTGTAATATATAAAAAGCCTTAAGAACCAGAATATTTAATGAATAATAATAGTCCTACTTCAATCACATGTTTAATCATTTTGGAAAGCATTTTATCAACTCTGATTGCAGATTTCCAAATTATTCAAAATATGAAAAGTACATATGGGATGCAGTTAATATATATACTTACTATATAAGTCAATAAAACCACTAGTAATTATTAATAACTTGCAATTCAATTTCCCTTCTAAATTTTTCAAATACCTACAACAGGGCAAATGAAACAGTGGCTTGGGTGCTAACTTTCTACTGGGAGCTGGAAAGACTAGAAAGTCATATATGCACATATATAGATATATACACTATATTCAACACACCCAGGCTACATAGGACATAAAATCTGCCTATGAATATGAAATTTGATACATTCTCCTAAAACTCAAACCACAAATGAACTACATGCTAAAAAGCTCAGAGAATTATATATATACTGTCTGGACACACATATCCATAATTCTGAGAGCATGGCATCCTCCAAAGGAAACTATCAAGGGCTAACACCTTCAACAGTTATATGAAACGGTAACCAATTTGCAGTTGCAATAAATCATTATCAAACAAGACTATGTCACTGTAATTTTCTGCATCTCTTTGTAATAAAATCTTTTCAGAGAGTTTTCTTACTGTACAAGTAACAAACCCATGTTTATTCATCTGTGGAAATCTTCTGTGTTCATGGGTTAGGGCAGACAGGAAATACAGAATGCAGAATCAGTTACAAACTATGACGGTCCAAATGTAACTTTGAATTCTAAGACTAACAAAGATGGGGAGTTGTTTTTGTGTGTGTGTTTGTTTTTGGATTTCTTTTAATGGTAAGAAAAATGTCTTCAGTTGTTTTTGGGTTTTTTTAAACCAGTTTCAAGCAATCACAGAATTGTTAGGGTTGGAAGGAACCTTTGGGGATCTAGTCCAACTCCACTGCCAAGGCAGGGTCACCTCATGGGCATCCTAATGTATGTGTTCATCATTAATATATGCCTGTGCTTTCCAGTTCTGTTGTTTCCAAACCAACAGCTGAAAATTAACTGGGAGCAAGCTTTATGTATTATCCAGCCACATATTGCATAACAAAATGCACATCTTCCCAGTGAACTAAAAGGAAGACTGCTCTAGGCAGGAGGAAAGAATGTAGCAGCACAGTTCTTCTGCACTCAGTTCAAAACACGAACATTCCTTTATGTACAGCATTTGACCTTTCTTACATAAAAGCGAAGAAATTGAAGAAGATGTAAAGCATAGAACTAACAAAAACATCAAAGCCCAGAAGTTTAAATGGAAGTTTGATAAAAAGGATTACAAGTTTGAGTCATACATTTTCAGCCTCAGGGTAGGAAGTCTGCAAAAAGCTGGTCTGTGAGACCTCATAGCATCAATCTGAACTCTACATTGGAGAGAATCTTGATTACAGCAAACAACAAAAACAACTAAAAAAAGTTTAAATAAGCAATGAATAAAGCAGGGTGTGCAGAAAGAGTACTTCTTACACAATCAGTGTACGTTGACTACACAAGAAGAACTGGAAAGAACCTCTCACTCAGTCTACATAAGAACACACTTCAGTTCAAAAGCAGCAATATTGGCAGGTCACACTATAAGTCACTTGGACTCATAGCAGCAGGGTTGTAGCACCTCTTTCAGCTCAAAATCAGCAGCCCACATTCCAGAATGCAAATTAATTGATGCATACCAATCAATCAAATCACATGGATATAAATTACTAATACAGTGAAAAATGGTCAAAAAATCATTAGCATAAAAATATTTCTATCAGAAATATAAGTGAATGTCACAAGTTTTTTCTGACTCTTGCAAGAAGCTTCCAGCCTAAAATAGTCAAACAAGTCATGTTGTCTTTAAATAACATTTTCCTCAATAAAATGGAAAGTCTTCTTCAAAACAACAAAGTTACAGAACTATGAGGATTACTGAGTTATAAGGGCACTAAAAAACATATTTCAGCCTCCTTCCTATAGTCTAATAAAGTCAGGACATGACACAATTCTTCAGCAACAGGACCTCTCATGCTGTCCCCAGTGTGCATCTTTTTAAAAGGCATTGGCATGCTGACAATTTCAAAAGAGACCAAAGGAACATATCACAAAAAGATTTCAATATGGGCAACAGCAAAACAAGCCTCCAAAGCAAACCTCATCTTTCTCTCACTTTAGAAAAGGTTAATTCCCTCTCAAGTACTCTTCTTTTTTTGGACTTTAATGCAACTTCGCTTATGTAAGGAGCACTAAAAACCCTGGTGTTGACTAATAGCCTCCAGTACAGAGCAACTTCAAAACGGCAGGTAGTGGCCCAGCTAGTGAGCTGCTGTATATCCTGCAGGGCTTTACTGTTCTCTGCTGCTAGAAAAGTTCAATTTTCAGTTTTAAGTATAAATACACAATCCATCACACTAAATTACATTACAATGGAAGTAGCATGTCTCTAATGCAGTGAAACAACAGAACATATGGAAGTTTCCATAAACATGAACAAAATGAACTCTCTCTCCGGTTCTATATTTCATTTATTTATTGATAGCAATTTTTTTCAATATTTTGTATAGCCCGCTGGGGCCTTGCAAAGCCATTCCTTCTTTTTAATAGGAAAATAACACTTCTGAGAGATTTGAATTATGTCAGGAGATAAGTAATTCAAAGATTGCTTTATGACTGACACATATCCACCCAGAGATGCAAGGAGATTAAATCCTGTGGCTACTTGAGGCATGAACCCATTCTGTGTCAATCTTCCTCCATTTGTTTGTGGAGACTGACACTGAGCATTGCTCACGAGTCAGAAATGCATCAATCCTTTAGAGAAACGGGAGAGAGAGCTTTCATTTGCATTCACTTAAATAGATGAGATCAGCAATGAATTCCATCGGAAATGAACACTTCTGGGGATGCTGTTTTTATTACCTCTGCAGTGATAAAGGATGGCATTTACAGTCCTCTGAAAAGCAAGGGCACAAATCATTGCAAACATATAGTGTAGGTACTGACACGGCTATGTGGAGTTTCTCACTCTTCTGAAATCAGACCTCACAGCTCTAATTCATAATAAAGCTAAATGCTTACTTGGCTGAATAGGGCTTATATGGCCAACATTTCTGGTTGAAAATATATCCCACCAAATCGATGGCTACAGGTTCAGCCTCCCCAGATCTTGTTTCCCATAGTATATTTAGAACTGCACGCACTTCGGCACTCCGTAACTCTTCAGTTGCCTTGATGGATTATAGGATAACAATTCCCAGTATCTGCCTTCGATAAAAATGGTAATAAATATAAGGTATGCTGAGCTAATTTAATATTTTGTTTCAACTTATTGTGGTAGGTAATGCATTCACTGCATTGCTCAAGTCAGGTAAATGAGCTGGAGTATTTAGTAAATTGGTTTCCCAGACAATAGACCTGCATGGATTACTGGACTTCAACTTTGATTTTTATTTTACTTTTTTTAAAATGTACTGAATAAATTTCTAGTCTTTTTAATTTTAAAAAATGTTGTGATTTTGCAAGGGAAAAGTGTTTAATCTTATCTGATGATAGGCTTAAAGAATCACTTGATTCTGATGACCCACTAAGTGAGTCTACTACCAGATAAGGTTGATTTCTGTAATGTAATCACACCTCTTTTAAAAGTGATAACAAGTTCATCTCTAGTATTTTAGGTGTCAGACATTAAATGCACTTCTTTGTATCCTCCACAAATAGCCTTACAGTGCAAATGATATTAACACATTGAAAATTTACTGTTTGGTTTTATTTTGTTTTTCTTTAGGCTTACTAGTGGCCAATGTAAATTCATATATTTTTGCAATTTAATTCCTTAGGTTTCCACACTTTTGCAGTCATTTGTAGTACATCTCACCCTTCATCTTATCTCTTGCTTTCCTGCCTGATAGGACGAACTCAGATACTTTGTGAGCCCTGCCATATAGTATTTTTTCTTTGGTTGCTTTTATCTGAAATTGCCACAATTCTTCTAGACTTCTGACACTCAGCATGGCATATATCTGTTCATGCACCCTTTCCTCTCCTGTTACTGTGCTGTGTTGTTGCACCGCTTCCTCACTTCCTTTATTTGTCATAGCACAAAAAAATGATAAAATTATTTTTAGGAAACTAACTGAAGTTTCCGCTACTACTTAATGACCAGAAACAAAAATCACACTAGTATTGTAAAGCTTAACATCTCAGTACATTCAGAAGAAAGGCACTGCAGTTTTCATTATTTATAAAGAAGGGACACTTTCATAAAGAATACTGTTTCTAATGGTATATATTCAACTGGTCACTTTAATTTATTTATTGCCATTTATGGTCTTTGAGACATTTTTGCTATAAGATTCTGACAGTAGAAACATTAAGATGCTTTAAAATTGGATTGTTTCTTCCTTTCCTGAAGCTCTGACACTTTAAATTAGATGTGCTTAAACTGTAGTAATAAACACACTGCTGCAAGATTAATAGTAAACAAAGACTCAAAACTACCTTCTAGGATAATGAAAATAAGGCAGGAATAAAGGTTATATGATATTGGTTAAAGAGGTGAGCAGCTACTATTTTCTTTCCTTAAGCACACTTGCATACACTTATTTGTTTTGTACACACAATTTGCTGCATACCATGAAAGACACAAATGAATAGATTGCTATGTTAAAGATGGCAAGGTAGTACTGTAAAAATATTTTATAGGATAATTTGGGATGAGTTGCATAAGAAACAAATCATGAAGTCAGAGCTCTGGTATATCACGCATACTAAATATATGACAATAAAACTTTTATATGCTTCCATCATACTGTTTTATGTCAAATAGTTAATAGGGAAAAACTGTATTAGAAATGTTTTTGCAGTTAAAAGATGTTTCATTATTGGTATCTTTTTTATATATTAATTCTACCATGAAACTAGAAACTGACTGGGTTTTTTTACATATCTTCATGAGAAGTGTAACCTCATCAACCAAAATCTGCCAGCACTTACACACCTTTTCAAAATTACCTAAAATAACGTGATGACCTTTTATACATTATCACATATAGATCTCTTGGTTGCATACAAGGAGATCAGGAAACAAGGAGGTCACCAGATGATACAGAAGCATATCACCCAACAGAAGACAGAAACTATGGGTAGAAGGAAGTTTCCACTCATTGGCAGATAAAGTAGATCCACAAGACACCTTTGTTTTGTCATTCTCTCCCAATTTTTCCTTAGGCTGGGTAAGAAAGGACTAAGTTTCCTGTGCTGGTTTAATGGGCAACAGATGTTGGATGGGAACAGGATTTTGAAGTCCTGGAATTGATTGGGAAAAGCAGAAATGGAAGCAGGAAAAGTGGCTTGAACTGCAGGAAAGTGATGATAAGAAAAGCAATACAAGTGCAGTGAAGTGAATATACTGATCAATTCATTCAGGAACAGCATGGAAAACTGGACTCCACAGGAATGGGAATCACACCTATAAACCTCGATGGATGGAAGGTACAGTATTTCACACTTGCTGAGAAGCTTCTCCAGGACAGTAAGGATTTTGTGTGTTTTTAAGAGAAAAAGAGAGAGAGAAGAAGAGGAATAGAATAAGTGAGAGGGAAAATGAGAGGGAGAATGCTGGCTCATTGAAAGCCAGTGGCATAATTTTTGCTAAATCAAAGGAGCCAAACAAGCTGGTCTGTATATGAGGAAACTTATTCATTTGAGGAACAGGTACTTTTGCTTCTTTATTTAGTCTAAATGAAGAGACAAAATTGCATTGCTCTACTGTATTCCTTATTACTGATTTTTTTTAAACACTTTACTTTCATTTCTTCAACAGGCTTTTAGAGTGCATAAGAAAGCTTCCAGGAATTGTAAATGCATTGAGTGTTGCTCCAAGGATGCATAAGGAATTACATACATACTTTTGCTTCAGTAACTCCTAAAATAATTGTCTTCTTTCTGTTTGAGCCTGTACTGTGTTATTTTCTTTAGGATGACCACTTTTATTTGCTTTCATGGGGCCTTTGCTGTCATAATGCAACTATGGTTTTTTTCATTTTTTCTCCCATCATTTGTAAAAGCCATGCCTCACAAGAATAATTCTGCATCCCCTAGAGTATGGAGGTTCATCTGTGATGGTCTGGTTACATATTTGTAACCAGATGCGAAGCATTCAAGCTTCCCTCCAACATTTCCAGCTACAATTAGTGAAAAAGCTTTTTAAAAGAAAATAGGGGAATCCAGGTTTATTAAATAGCTGTGTGATCTCGATAATTACAAATATAAATGTATTAGAGATGACATTTCAGAGAATCAGAGCTGTAAAGATTCAAATAAGTAGAATTAAAACAAAAACAAAGAAATAATGGGAAGGAACTACATCCCACCTTTCTGTTGAGGAGGTATATTTGGTATGCTACCTGCTATTAAAAAAAGATTCCAACACCTTCTATTCTTCCTGTACAACTGTTTTTCCTGAGACATTTTCAATGTTATAAGAGAATTCACAGACAACTCTGTCCCAATTTCCCGTTTCTTAATCCAGTAATTTCACTATGTAAAGTATTAATCAAATCCTAATTTTTGCTTCTTTTTTTGAGACAATACAAATATTTGCAAATTATTGTTCTATTTCAGTTAGGAATTACAAAATACATAGTCTCTATCAATACTTCCTTATAAATGTAGTCTAGTAGAAACGTTATTACCATGTTCTTCCTTTGAGGGAAAGGAAAGAAGAAGGTAGAAAATATTCCTACCATCCTGACCTTCTGTTTATTCAAACTACAGTTTTTGGTAATGATGTTCTGTATACTAAACATTTTTTCACCAAAGCAATTTAGAAAGGTGATGAATGAAAGATGTGGACTGACCTTTCTTTTACTGTCATGATTTAGAGACTCATAAAAGTTATTACTCACTGCCACCACTTTAAGACCTACAGCTCTTTACAGTTTTTGCTTACACATTTTCTCTCCTGCAGCCTAAAGATGAATCCAAACAATAAAATGGACAGCAATGTAAACATATTAATTGAGCTATACTCATGACAAGGGGAAAAGATTCAACAAGTGTCTGCCTAATGCAAGTATGTAGATGGAAAACAAAAGGCATAGTAATACTGGGGGAATTTTCAGGATAATTTTGTTCTGAAATGCTATATATGTCTTGAAAAGAGCTAGAGTTTTGCCAAAGGAGTTTCTTATCAGCATACTGTATTTCATGCAAACAGTACAGCAGTTTCTGTATCAGACCCACACAAAGCAACTGCTCCTTCAAAAGTGGATTTGGGAAAATTCACTTAATGGTCTCAGTACAGTGAATTTAACTGCCTAAGAAATTAATTTTAAGTAAAATTCATCTGTTGCCTGAACACGTCTGCATATAAAAAAATAATAACCATCCATGGAATAAAAATTAATGCAATAGATTCATAACTTGTAAGCAAAGGGGAAAACAAAATAAACTCATATTTAGAAATTAATCTCAAAGAGCAGCACAGGTCAACCAGAAATATTGTGAGTCAGTAAGACTCCTATAAGAATAGCGGCACCAGTATTCCTATGCCAGGAACACTTAAACCAGACTCATCCCTTGCAGACAACACAGAACTCATCCAGGTATCAAAACCTAGATACAGATGGAAATTAAGACCACACTTACACTGAGTGCACACTGAAGAAAGCTTGCAAAAAAAACCTCGCCGCAGTTTAATCAATCATCAGCAGGCTAACAAAAACACATCAAAAAATGTCAAAAGAATCAAGAAGGACTCAGAACATTTCAAGGCCATATTTTTATAATTAGAATCTGTAGCCCCCATCACACATGGCCCATTCACTTTTTGAAATTTTCAAACTATATGAAGATCATTTACCCCTCATTTAGATAGAGTTAAATATTTTTCATAATTGTCTAATTCCAGGAAAACTTAGCATAAAAAGAATAGAACACAAGTGCATTTAACAGCATACTGGAAATGCATTTCTGGGCTTGAGGATCTCATCTACAAAAGCATTTAACTCTTGATCTGCCAGAAAAATTAATGAGCAATGTATCCTCTTTTTTTTTTTTTTTAATTTTACACAGTTTGACAGAAAGATCTTTCCACTATTCTTCCATACTTATGACAATCTTCTGAAAGAATTCCTATTCTTGGCTCTATATTAATTAATTATTTCTACTCATTCCAAAGTGAACTGTAATCAGCAGGGAGCTCTTCAACATTCTTTGGAATGTTGAAATACGGAAAATACTTTGGAAAGTAACAATACAAAAAATCTGGAGGCCCAAGCTAGCCCTTACTTAATACCACAGTAAATATGGCTCTGTGGTACTTTCCACATGCACTGTGAGTGTGTAATGCCATGAGGCCCAGCACAAGCCTTGGACACATTTATTCCACACGTCTCTGTTGCCAAAGTGAGACTGCAGGCGTAAGAAGAACCAGGAGTGTGCAGCACTGCCAACCTCTCATTTAGCCGAGCCCACATTACCTGGCAACACTGATGTAGCATCTCTAGATTTCCTTGATACTATAACAGAGCTAAGTATAACTAGCTAGCTTTTGCTATTTTGACGAAGTAGAATACACATCTCTTTCAGCTTTACAAGAAAAAATAAGACCCACAGATCGATCAAATATTGACCAAAAATACTGATTTAAACATGCACACACAGAAAATTGTTTTTCTCTTTGAATTTCACATAGGATGTGTATGGGCAATTCTCTAGAAACAGCATTTAAGTATGCAAATATTGGCTCAACAATATTCTGTAACCCACAAAACTGCTGAGTATCAGAGTTTTTCTGAGGAGTGATTTTGTATCCTATATATAAAACTGTAGCACAGTGCAGTAACTATGTCAAAAGACCCAATCTAATCTTATCATTCAGCACTTTGTAATTAAACATGGGGGTTTTTTTTCTGGTTAGGGACACATTTTGCACTGTCACCAGGTTCCTTCTGAGCCCTCAGTAAAAT